>NW_027258440.1:0-75620 GCF_045791955.1 Oncorhynchus clarkii lewisi
CATTGAACAGGGCCCATAGGCAATTGGGGGTCATTGAACAGTAGCATTGATGGTCCCCAAGAACACAATGGCATCCATCATTCTTAAATGGAAGAAGTTTGGAACCACCAAGACTCTTCCTAGAGCTGACCTTGGTCAGGGAGGTGACGAAGAACCAGATGGTCACTCTGACAGTGCTCCAGAGTTCCTCTGTGGAGATGGGAGAACCTTCCTGAAGGACAACCATCTCTGCAGCACTCCACCAATCAGGCCTTTATGGTAGATTGGCCAGACAGAAGCCATTCCTCAGTAAAAGGCACATGACAGCCCACTCGGAGTTTGCCAAAAGGTACTAGCTAAAGACTCTCAGACAATGAGAAACAAGATTCTCTGGTCTGATGAAACTAAGATTGAACTCTTTGCCCTGACTGCCAAGCATCTGGAGGAAACCTGGCACCATCCCTACGGTGAAGCATGGCCTTGGCACCATCATGCTGTGGATATGTTTTTCAGCAGCAGGGACTGGGAGAATAGTCAGGATTGAGGCAAAGATGAACGGAGCAAAGTACAGAGAGATCCTTGACAAAAGCATGCTCCAGAGCGCTCAGGACATCCGACTGGGGTGAAGGTTCACCTGCCACCAGGACAACGACATTAAGCACACAGCTAAATTAACGCAGGAGTGGCTTCGGGACGAGTCTCTGAATGTCCTTGAGTGGCCTAGCTAGATCCCGGACTTGAACCCGATCGAACCTCTCTGGAGAGACCTGAAAATAGCTGTGCGGCAACGCTCCCCATCCAACCTGACAGAGCTTGAGAGGATCTGCAGAGAAGAATGGGAGAAACTCCCCAAATACAGGTGTGCCAAGCTTGTAGCGTCATACCCAAGATGACTCGAGGTTGTAATCACTGCCAAAGGTGCTTCAACAAAGTACTGAATAAAGGGTCTGAATACTATGTACATTCTATTTATTTTTTTTTACTATGTACATTCTAGTTTATTTTTTTATTTTTAATACATTTGCAAACATTTCTAAAAACCTGTTTTTGATGTGTCATTATGGGGTGTTGTGTGCAAATTTATGTGGATTTTTTTTAATAATATTGTTTTGAATAAGGCTGTAACATAACAAAATGTGAAGAGTCAATGTGTGCTATGTGTGCCATTTTTTGTGCCATTTTGGACACACCCACCCATTCTCACTGCTATAGTCTGATGTCATCAATCTGTGGAGGCCACCCTGGGTACTCTGTATGAGATCTGACAAATAATAACACAGTGTTCTGATCTCATACACCTATTCCCTCTATTAGTATTGTTCCAAACAAATAGCACCCTATTCCATTCATAGATAACTACTGTTGAACAGGGCCCATAGGGAATCGGGTGCCATTGAACAGGGCCCATAGAGAATCGGGTGCCATTGAACAGGGCCCATAGAGAATCAGATGTCATTAAACAGGGCCCATAGCGAATCGTGTGTCAATAAACAGGGCCCATGGGGAATCGGGTGCCATTCAACAGGGCCCATAGCGAATCGGGTGCCATTGAACAGGGCCCATAGAGAATCAGATGTCATTAAACAGGGCCCATAGCGAATCAGGTGTCAATAAACAGGGCCCATGGGGAATCGGGTGCCATTGAACAGGGCCCATAGCGAATCGGGTGCCATTGAACAGGGCCCATAGGAAATCGGGTGTCATTGAACAGGGACAATAGGGAATCGGGTGCCATTGAACATGGCCCATAGGGATTCGGGTGTCATTAAACAGGGCACATGAGGAATCTGGTGTCATTGAACAGGGCCCATGAGGAATCGAGTGTCATTGAACAGGGCCCATTGGGAATTGGGTGCCATAAAACAGGGCCCATAGGGAATTGGTTGCATTGAACAGGGCCCATAGAGAATTGGGTGTCATTAAACAGGGCACATAGGGAATCGGTGCCATTGAACAGGGCCCATTGGGAATCGGGTGTTGTTGAACAGAGCCCATAAGGAATCGGGTGCAATTGAGCAGGGCCCATAGGGAATTGGGTGCCATTAAACAGGGCCCATAAGGAATCGGGTGCCATTCAACAGGGCCCATAGAGAATTGGGTGTCATTAAACAGGGCCCATAGGGAATGGGGTGCAATTGAACAGGGCCCATAGGAAACCGGGTGTCATTAAACAGGGTCAATAGGGAATCGGGTGCCATTGAACAGGGCCCATAGGGATTCGGGTGTCATTAAACAGGGCCCATAGAGAATCGGGTGCCATTGAACAGGGCCCATGAGGAATCGGGTGTCATTGACCAGGGCCCATTGGGAATCGGGTGCCATTGAACAGGGCCCATAGGGAATTGGTTGCATTGAACAGGGCCCATAGAGAATAGGGTGTCATTAAACAGGGCCCATAGGGAATCTGTGCCGTTGAAAAGGGCCCATTGGGAATCGGGTGTCGTTGAACAGGGCCCATAGGGAATCGGGTGCCATTGAACAGGGCCCATAGGGATTCGGGTGCCATTGAACAAGGCCCATAGGGATTTGGGGGTCATTGAACAGTGCCAATAGGGAATCGGGTGCCATTGAATAGGGCCCATAGAGAATCGGGTGTCATTAAAGATGGCCCATAGGGAAACGGGTTCCATTGAACAGGGCCCATTGAGAATCGTGTGTCATTAAACAGGGTCCATAGGGAATCGGGTGTCATTAAACAGGGCCCATTAGCAATCGGTGCCGTTGAACAGGGCCCATAGGGATTCGGGTGCCATTGAACAAGGCCCATAGGGAATCGGGGGTCATTAAACAGGGCCATAGGGAAACGGGTTCCATTGAACAGGGCCCATTGAGAATCGTGTTTCATTAAACAGGGCCCATAGAGAATCGTGTGTCATTAAACAGGGCCCATAGGGAATCGGGTGCCATTGAACAGGGCCCATAGGGATTCTGGGGTGCCATTGAGCAGAGCCCATAGGGAATCGGGTGTCATTAATCGGGTGTCATTAAGCAGGGCCCATAGGGAATCGATGAAGTTGAACAGGGCGCATAGGGAATCGGTGCGTTGAACAGGGCCCGTAGGGAATCGGTGCGTTGAACAGGGCCCATAGGGAATTGGTTGCCATTGAACAGGGCCAAAAGGGAATTGTGTGTCATTGAACAGGGCCCATAGGCAATTGGGGGTCATTGAACAGTAGCATTGATGGTCCCCAAGAACACAATGGCATCCATCATTCTTAAATGGAAGAAGTTTGGAACCACCAAGACTCTTCCTAGAGCTGACCTTGGTCAGGGAGGTGACGAAGAACCAGATGGTCACTCTGACAGTGCTCCAGAGTTCCTCTGTGGAGATGGGAGAACCTTCCTGAAGGACAACCATCTCTGCAGCACTCCACCAATCAGGCCTTTATGGTAGATTGGCCAGACAGAAGCCATTCCTCAGTAAGGCACATGACAGCCCACTCGGAGTTTGCCAAAAGGTACTAGCTAAAGACTCTCAGACAATGAGAAACAAGATTCTCTGGTCTGATGAAACTAAGATTGAACTCTTTGCCCTGACTGCCAAGCATCTGGAGGAAACCTGGCACCATCCCTACGGTGAAGCATGGCCTTGGCAGCATCATGCTGTGGATATGTTTTTCAGCAGCAGGGACTGGGAGAATAGTCAGGATTGAGGCAAAGATGAACGGAGCAAAGTACAGAGAGATCCTTGACAAAAGCATGCTCCAGAGCGCTCAGGACATCCGACTGGGGTGAAGGTTCACCTGCCACCAGGACAACGACATTAAGCACACAGCTAAATTAACGCAGGAGTGGCTTCGGGACGAGTCTCTGAATGTCCTTGAGTGGCCTAGCTAGATCCCGGACTTGAACCCGATCGAACCTCTCTGGAGAGACCTGAAAATAGCTTTGCGGCAACGCTCCCCATCCAACCTGACAGAGCTTGAGAGGATCTGCAGAGAAGAATGGGAGAAACTCCCCAAATACAGGTGTGCCAAGCTTGTAGCGTCATACCCAAGATGACTCGAGGTTGTAATCACTGCCAAAGGTGCTTCAACAAAGTACTGAATAAAGGGTCTGAATACTATGTACATTCTATTTTTTTTTTTTACTATGTACATTCTAGTTTATTTTTTTATTTTTAATACATTTGCAAACATTTCTAAAAACCTGTTTTTGATGTGTCATTATGGGGTGTTGTGTGCAAATTTATGTGGATTTTTTTTAATAATATTGTTTTGAATAAGGCTGTAACATAACAAAATGTGAAGAGTCAATGTGTGCTATGTGTGCCATTTTTTGTGCCATTTTGGACACACCCACCCATTCTCACTGCTATAGTCTGATGTCATCAATCTGTGGAGGCCACCCTGGGTACTCTGTATGAGATCTGACAAATAATAACACAGTGTTCTGATCTCATACACCTATTCCCTCTATTAGTATTGTTCCAAACAAATAGCACCCTATTCCATTCATAGATAACTACTGTTGAACAGGGCCCATAGGGAATCGGGTGCCATTGAACAGGGCCCATAGAGAATCGGGTGCCATTGAACAGGGCCCATAGAGAATCAGATGTCATTAAACAGGGCCCATAGCGAATCGTGTGTCAATAAACAGGGCCCATGGGGAATCGGGTGCCATTCAACAGGGCCCATAGCGAATCGGGTGCCATTGAACAGGGCCCATAGAGAATCAGATGTCATTAAACAGGGCCCATAGCGAATCAGGTGTCAATAAACAGGGCCCATGGGGAATCGGGTGCCATTGAACAGGGCCCATAGCGAATCGGGTGCCATTGAACAGGGCCCATAGGAAATCGGGTGTCATTGAACAGGGACAATAGGGAATCGGGTGCCATTGAACATGGCCCATAGGGATTCGGGTGTCATGAAACAGGGCACATGAGGAATCTGGTGTCATTGAACAGGGCCCATGAGGAATCGAGTGTCATTGAACAGGGCCCATTGGGAATTGGGTGCCATAAAACAGGGCCCATAGGGAATTGGTTGCATTGAACAGGGCCCATAGAGAATTGGGTGTCATTAAACAGGGCACATAGGGAATCGGTGCCATTGAACAGGGCCCATTGGGAATCGGGTGTTGTTGAACAGGGCCCATAAGGAATCGGGTGCAATTGAGCAGGGCCCATAGGGAATTGGGTGCCATTAAACAGGGCCCATAAGGAATCGGGTGCCATTCAACAGGGCCCATAGAGAATTGGGTGTCATTAAACAGGGCCCATAGGGAATGGGGTGCAATTGAACAGGGCCCATAGGAAACCGGGTGTCATTGAACAGGGTCAATAGGGAATCGGGTGCCATTGAACAGGGCCCATAGGGATTCGGGTGTCATTAAACAGGGCCCATAGAGAATCGGGTGCCATTGAACAGGGCCCATGAGGAATCGGGTGTCATTGACCAGGGCCCATTGGGAATCGGGTGCCATTGAACAGGGCCCATAGGGAATTGGTTGCATTGAACAGGGCCCATAGAGAATAGGGTGTCATTAAACAGGGCCCATAGGGAATCTGTGCCGTTGAAAAGGGCCCATTGGGAATCGGGTGTCGTTGAACAGGGCCCATAGGGAATCGGGTGCCATTGAACAGGGCCCATAGGGATTCGGGTGCCATTGAACAAGGCCCATAGGGATTTGGGGGTCATTGAACAGTGCCAATAGGGAATCGGGTGCCATTGAATAGGGCCCATAGAGAATCGGGTGTCATTAAAGATGGCCCATAGGGAAACGGGTTCCATTGAACAGGGCCCATTGAGAATCGTGTGTCATTAAACAGGGTCCATAGGGAATCGGGTGTCATTAAACAGGGCCCATTAGCAATCGGTGCCGTTGAACAGGGCCCATAGGGAATCGGGTGCCATTGAACAAGGCCCATAGGGAATCGGGGGTCATTAAACAGGGCCATAGGGAAACGGGTTCCATTGAACAGGGCCCATTGAGAATCGTGTTTTATTAAACAGGGCCCATAGAGAATCGTGTGTCATTAAACAGGGCCCATAGGGAATCGGGTGCCATTGAACAGGGCCCATAGGGATTCTGGGGTGCCATTGAGCAGAGCCCATAGGGAATCGGGTGTCATTAATCGGGTGTCATTAAGCAGGGCCCATAGGGAATCGATGAAGTTGAACAGGGCGCATAGGGAATCGGTGCGTTGAACAGGGCCCGTAGGGAATCGGTGCGTTGAACAGGGCCCATAGGGAATTGGTTGCCATTGAACAGGGCCAAAAGGGAATTGTGTGTCATTGAACAGGGCCCATAGGCAATTGGGGGTCATTGAACAGTAGCATTGATGGTCCCCAAGAACACAATGGCATCCATCATTCTTAAATGGAAGAAGTTTGGAACCACCAAGACTCTTCCTAGAGCTGACCTTGGTCAGGGAGGTGACGAAGAACCAGATGGTCACTCTGACAGTGCTCCAGAGTTCCTCTGTGGAGATGGGAGAACCTTCCTGAAGGACAACCATCTCTGCAGCACTCCACCAATCAGGCCTTTATGGTAGATTGGCCAGACAGAAGCCATTCCTCAGTAAAAGGCACATGACAGCCCACTCGGAGTTTGCCAAAAGGTACTAGCTAAAGACTCTCAGACAATGAGAAACAAGATTCTCTGGTCTGATGAAACTAAGATTGAACTCTTTGCCCTGACTGCCAAGCATCTGGAGGAAACCTGGCACCATCCCTACGGTGAAGCATGGCCTTGGCAGCATCATGCTGTGGATATGTTTTTCAGCAGCAGGGACTGGGAGAATAGTCAGGATTGAGGCAAAGATGAACGGAGCAAAGTACAGAGAGATCCTTGACAAAAGCATGCTCCAGAGCGCTCAGGACATCCGACTGGGGTGAAGGTTCACCTGCAACCAGGACAACGACATTAAGCACACAGCTAAATTAACGCAGGAGTGGCTTCGGGACGAGTCTCTGAATGTCCTTGAGTGGCCTAGCTAGATCCCGGACTTGAACCCGATCGAACCTCTCTGGAGAGACCTGAAAATAGCTTTGCGGCAACGCTCCCCATCCAACCTGACAGAGCTTGAGAGGATCTGCAGAGAAGAATGGGAGAAACTCCCCAAATACAGGTGTGCCAAGCTTGTAGCGTCATACCCAAGATGACTCGAGGTTGTAATCACTGCCAAAGGTGCTTCAACAAAGTACTGAATAAAGGGTCTGAATACTATGTACATTCTATTTTTTTTTTTTTACTATGTACATTCTAGTTTATTTTTTTATTTTTAATACATTTGCAAACATTTCTAAAAACCTGTTTTTGATGTGTCATTATGGGGTGTTGTGTGCAAATTTATGTGGATTTTTTTTAATAATATTGTTTTGAATAAGGCTGTAACATAACAAAATGTGAAGAGTCAATGTGTGCTATGTGTGCCATTTTTTGTGCCATTTTGGACACACCCACCCATTCTCACTGCTATAGTCTGATGTCATCAATCTGTGGAGGCCACCCTGGGTACTCTGTATGAGATCTGACAAATAATAACACAGTGTTCTGATCTCATACACCTATTCCCTCTATTAGTATTGTTCCAAACAAATAGCACCCTATTCCATTCATAGATAACTACTGTTGAACAGGGCCCATAGGGAATCGGGTGCCATTGAACAGGGCCCATAGAGAATCGGGTGCCATTGAACAGGGCCCATAGAGAATCAGATGTCATTAAACAGGGCCCATAGCGAATCGTGTGTCAATAAACAGGGCCCATGGGGAATCGGGTGCCATTCAACAGGGCCCATAGCGAATCGGGTGCCATTGAACAGGGCCCATAGAGAATCAGATGTCATTAAACAGGGCCCATAGCGAATCAGGTGTCAATAAACAGGGCCCATGGGGAATCGGGTGCCATTGAACAGGGCCCATAGCGAATCGGGTGCCATTGAACAGGGCCCATAGGAAATCGGGTGTCATTGAACAGGGACAATAGGGAATCGGGTGCCATTGAACATGGCCCATAGGGATTCGGGTGTCATGAAACAGGGCACATGAGGAATCTGGTGTCATTGAACAGGGCCCATGAGGAATCGAGTGTCATTGAACAGGGCCCATTGGGAATTGGGTGCCATAAAACAGGGCCCATAGGGAATTGGTTGCATTGAACAGGGCCCATAGAGAATTGGGTGTCATTAAACAGGGCACATAGGGAATCGGTGCCATTGAACAGGGCCCATTGGGAATCGGGTGTTGTTGAACAGGGCCCATAAGGAATCGGGTGCAATTGAGCAGGGCCCATAGGGAATTGGGTGCCATTAAACAGGGCCCATAAGGAATCGGGTGCCATTCAACAGGGCCCATAGAGAATTGGGTGTCATTAAACAGGGCCCATAGGGAATGGGGTGCAATTGAACAGGGCCCATAGGAAACCGGGTGTCATTGAACAGGGTCAATAGGGAATCGGGTGCCATTGAACAGGGCCCATAGGGATTCGGGTGTCATTAAACAGGGCCCATAGAGAATCGGGTGCCATTGAACAGGGCCCATGAGGAATCGGGTGTCATTGACCAGGGCCCATTGGGAATCGGGTGCCATTGAACAGGGCCCATAGGGAATTGGTTGCATTGAACAGGGCCCATAGAGAATAGGGTGTCATTAAACAGGGCCCATAGGGAATCTGTGCCGTTGAAAAGGGCCCATTGGGAATCGGGTGTCGTTGAACAGGGCCCATAGGGAATCGGGTGCCATTGAACAGGGCCCATAGGGATTCGGGTGCCATTGAACAAGGCCCATAGGGATTTGGGGGTCATTGAACAGTGCCAATAGGGAATCGGGTGCCATTGAATAGGGCCCATAGAGAATCGGGTGTCATTAAAGATGGCCCATAGGGAAACGGGTTCCATTGAACAGGGCCCATTGAGAATCGTGTGTCATTAAACAGGGTCCATAGGGAATCGGGTGTCATTAAACAGGGCCCATTAGCAATCGGTGCCGTTGAACAGGGCCCATAGGGAATTGGGTGCCATTGAACAAGGCCCATAGGGAATTGGGTGCCATTAAACAGGGCCCATAAGGAATCGGGTGCCATTCAACAGGGCCCATAGGGAATGGGGTGCCATTGAACAGGGCCCATAGGAAACCGGGTGTCATTGAACAGGGTCAATAGGGAATCGGGTGCCATTGAACAGGGCCCATAGGGATTCGGGTGTCATTAAACAGGGCCCATAGAGAATCAGGTGCCATTGAACAGGGCCCATAGGAAACCGGGTGTCATTGAACAGGGTCAATAGGGAATCGGGTGCCATTGAGCAGGGCCCATGAGGAATCAGGTGTCATTGAACAGGGCCCATTGGGAATCGGGTGCCATTGAACAGGGCCCATAGGGAATTGGTTGCATTGAACAGGGCCCATAGAGAATCGGGTGTCATTAAACAGGGCCCATAGGGAATCTGTGCCGTTGAACAGGGCCCATTGGGAATCGGGTGTCGTTGAACAGGGCCCATAGGGAATCGGGTGCCATTGAACAGGGCCCTTAGGGATTCGTGGGCCATTGAACAGGGCCCATTGGGAATCGGGTGTTGTTGAACAGGGCCCATGAGGAATCAGGTGTCATTGAACAGGGCCCATGAGGAATCGGGTGTCATTGAACAGGGCCCATTGGGAATTGTGTGCCATTGAACAGGGCCCATAGGGAATTTGTTGCATTGAACAGGGCCAATAGAGAATCGGGTGTCATTAAACAGGGCCCATGGGGAATCGGTGCCATTGAACAGGGCCCATTGGAAATCGGGTGTTGTTGAACAGGGCCCATAACGAATCGGGTGCAATTGAGCAGGGCCCATAGGGAATTGGGTGCCATGAAACAGGGCCCATAAGGAATCGGGTGCCATTCAACAGGGCCCATAGAGAATTGGGTGTCATTAAACAGGGCCCATAGGGAATGGGGTGCCATTGAACAGGGTCAATAGGGAATCGGGTGCCATTGAACAGGGCCCATTGGGATTCGGGTGTCATTAAACAGGGCCCATAGAGAATCGGGTGCCATTGAACAGGGCCCATAGGAAACCGGGTGTCATTGAACAGGGTCAATAGGGAATCGGGTGCCATTGAGCAGGGCCCATAGGGAATTGGTTGCATTGAACAGGGCCTATAGAATCGGGTGTCATTAAACAGGGCCCATAGGGAATCTGTGTCGTTGAACAGGGCCCATTGGGAATCGGGTGTCGTTGAACAGGGCCCATAGGGAATCGGGTGCCATTGAACAGGGCCCATAGGGATTCGGGTGCTATTGAGCAGGGCTCATAGGGAATCGGGTGTCATTAATCGGGTGTCATTAAGCAGGGCCCATAGGGAATCGGTGACGTTGAACAGGGCCCATAGGGAATCGGGTGCCATTTAACAGGGCCCATAGGGAATCGGTGCCGTTGAACAGGGCCCGTAGGGAATCCGTGCCATTGAACAGGGCCCATAGGGAATTGGTTGCCTTTGAACAGGGCCCATAGGAAATCGGGGGTCATTGAACAGTGCCAATAGGGAATCGGATGCCATTGAATAGTTTCCCACAGAGAATCGGGTGTCATTAAAGATGGCCCATAGGGAATCGGGTGCCATTGAACAGGGCCCATAGGGAATCGGGTGTCATCAAACATGGCCCATAGGGAATCGGTGCCATTGAACAGGGCCAATAGGGAATCGGGTGTCATCGAACATGGCCCATAGGGATTCGGGTGTCACTAAACAGGGCCCATGAGGAATCGGGTGTCATTGAACAGGGCCCATGAGGAATCGGGTGTCATTGAACAGGGCCCATTGGGAATCGGGTGCCATTGAACAGGGCCCATAGGGAATTGGTTGCATTGAACAGGGCACATAGATAATCGGGTGTCATTAAACAGGGCCCATAGGGAATCGTTGCCATTGAACAGGGCCCATTGGGAATCGGTTGTTGTTGAACAGGGCCCATAGGGAATCGGGTGCAATTGAGCAGGGCCCATAGGGAATTGGGTGCCATTAACCTTGCCCATAATGAATCGGGTGCCATTCAACAGGGCCCATAGAGAATTGGGTGTCATTAAACAGGGCCCATAGGGAATGGGGTGCCATTGAACAGGGCCCATAGAAAACCGGGTGTCATTGAACAGGGTCAATAGGGAATCGGGTGCAATTGAACAGGGCCCATAGGGATTCGGGTGCCATTGAAGAGGGCCCATAGGGAATCGGGTGTTGTTGAACAGGGCCCATGAGGAATCAGGTGTCATTGAACATGGCCCATGAGGAATCGCGTGTCATTGAACAGGGCCCATTGGGAATTGTGTGCCATTGAACAGGGCCCATAGGGAATTGGTTGCATTGAACAGGGCCCATAGAGAATCGGGTGTCATTAAAGATGGCCCATAGGGAATCGGGTGCCATTGAACAGGGCCCATAGGGAATTGGATGCATTAAACAGGGCCCATAGGGAATCGGTTGCATTGAACAGGGCCCATAAGGAATCAGGTGTCATTAAACAGGGCCCATTAGCAATCAGTGCCATTGAACAGTGCCCATAGGGAATCGGGTGCCATTGAACAGGGCCCATTGGGAATTTTGTGAATTGAACAGGGCCCATAGAGAATCGGCTATCATTAAACAGGGCCCATAGGAATTTGGTTGCCATTGAGCAGGGCCCATAGGGAATCGGGTGCCGTTGAACAGGGCCCATAGGGAGTCGGGTGCCATTCAACAGGATCCATAGGGAATTGGGTGCATTGAACAGTGCCCATAGGGAATCGGGTGTCATTGAACAGGGCCCATAGGGAATTGGGTGCATTAAACAGTGCCCATAGGGAATCGGGTGCCATTGAACAGGGCCCATAGGGAATGTGTTGAATTGAACAGGGCCCATAGAGAATCTTTTGCTATTGAACAGGGCCCATAGGGAATGGGGTGTCGGGTGCCATTCAACAGGGCCCATAGAGAATCAGCTGTCATTGAACAGGGCCCATAGGGAATGGGGTGTCATTGAACATGGCTAATAGGGAATCGGGTGCCAGTGAACAGGGTCCATAGGGATTCGGGTGCCATTGAACAGGGCCCATAGAGAATCGGGTGTCATTGAACAGGGCCCATAGGGATTCGGGTGCCATGGAACAGGGCCCATAAGGAATCGGGTGTCATTAAACAGGGACCATAGGGCATCGGGTGCATTAAACAGGGCCCATAGGGAATAGGGTGCCATTGAACAGGGCCCATAGGAAATCGGGTGCCACTGAACAGGGCCCATGGGAAATCGTGTGCCATTTAACAGGGCCCATATGGAATCGGGTGCCATTGAACAGGGCCCATTGGGAATCGGGTGCCATTCAACAGGGCCCATAGAGAATCGTCTGTCATTGAACAGGGCCAATAGGGAATCGGGTGCCATTGAACAGGGCCCATTGAGGATCGGGTGTCATTAAACAGGGCCCATAGCGAAACGGGTGTCATTAAACAGGGCCCATAGAGAATCGGGTGCCATTGAACAGGGCCCATAGGGATTCGGGTGCCATTGAACAGGGCCCATAGGGATTTGGGTGCCATTGAACAGGGCCCATAGGGAATTGGGTTCATTGAACAGTGCCCATAGGGAATGGGGTGTCATTGAACAGGGCCCATAGGAAATTGGGTGTCATTGAACAGGGCCAATAGGAAATCGGGTGCCATTGAACAAGGCCCATAGAGAATCGGGTGTCATTAAACAGCGCCCATAGTGAATCGGGTGTCATTGAACAGTGCCCATAGGGAACCGGGTGTCATTGAACAGGGCCCATAGGGAATTGGATGCATTAAACAGTGCCCATAGGGAATCGGGTGCCATTGAACAGGGCCCATAGGGAATTTGGTGAATTGAACAGGGCCCATAGAGAATCGGTTGCCATTGAACAGGGCCCATAGGGAATCGGGTGCCATTCAACAGGGCCCATAGAGAATCAGCTGTCATTTAACAGGGCCCATAGGGAATGGGGTGTCATTGAACAGGGCCCATAGGGATTTGGGTGCCATTGAACTGGGCCCATAGAGAATCGGGTGTCATTGAACAGGGCCCATAGAGAATAGTCTGTCATTGAACAGGGCCAATAGGGAATCGGGTGCCATTGAACAGGGCCCATAGGGATTCGGGTGCCGTTGAACAGGGCCCATAAGGAATCGGGTGTCATTAAACAGGGACCATAGGGCATCGGGTGCATTAAACAGGGCCCATAGGGAATCGGTGCCATTGAACAGGGACCATAGGGCATCGGGTGCATTAAACAGGGCCCATGGGGAATGGGTGCCATATAACAGGGCCCATTGGAAATCGGGTGTTGTTGAACAGGGCCCATAAGGAATCGGGTGCAATTGAGCAGGGCCCATAGGGAATTGGGTGCCATGAAACAGGGCCCATAAGGAATCGGGTGCCATTCAACAGGGCCCATAGAGAATTGGGTGTCATTAAACAGGGCCCATAGGGAATGGGGTGCCATTGAACAGGGCCAATAGGAAATCGGGTGCCATTGAACAAGGCCCATAGAGAATCGGGTGTCATTAAACAGCGCCCATAGTGAATCGGGTGTCATTGAACAGTGCCCATAGGGAACCGGGTGTCATTGAACAGGGCCCATAGGGAATTGGATGCATTAAACAGTGCCCATAGGGAATCAGGTGCCATTGAACAGGGCCCATAGGGAATTTGGTGAATTGAACAGGGCCCATAGAGAATCGGTTGCCATTGAACAGGGCCCATAGGGAATCGGGTGCCATTCAACAGGGCCCATAGAGAATCAGCTGTCATTGAACAGGGCCCATAGGGAATGGGGTGTCATTGAACAGGGCCCATAGGGATTCGGGTGCCATTGAACAGGGCCCATAGAGAATCGGGTGTCATTGAACAGGGCCCATAGAGAATAGTCTGTCATTGAACAGGGCCAATAGGGAATCGGGTGCCATTGAACAGGGCCCATAGGGATTCGGGTGCCGTTGAACAGGGCCCATAAGGAATCGGGTGTCATTAAACAGGGACCATAGGGCATCGGGTGCATTAAACAGGGCCCATAGGGAATCGGGTGCCATTGAGCAGGGACCATAGGGCATCGGGTGCATTAAACAGGGCCCATGGGGAATCGGTGCCATTGAACAGGGCCCATTGGAAATCGGGTGTTGTTGATCAGGGCCCATAAGGAATCGGGTGCAATTGAGCAGGGCCCATAGGGAATTGGGTGCCATGAAACAGGGCCCATAAGGAATCGGGTGCCATTCAACAGGGCCCATAGAGAATTGGGTGTCATTAAACAAGGCCCATAGGGAATGGGGTGCCATTGAACAGGGTCAATAGGGAATCGGGTGCCATTGAACAGGGCCCATTGGGATTCGGGTGTCATTAAACAGGGCCCATAGAGAATCGGGTGCCATTGAACAGGGCCCATAGGAAACCGGGTGTCATTGAACAGGGTCAATAGGGAATCGGGTGCCATTGAGCAGGGCCCATAGGGAATTGGTTGCATTGAACAGGGCCTATAGAATAGGGTGTCATTAAACAGGGCCCATAGGGAATCTGTGTCGTTGAACAGGGCCCATTGGGAATCGGGTGTCGTTGAACAGGGCCCATAGGGAATCGGGTGCCATTGAACAGGGCCCATAGGGATTCGGGTGCTATTGAGCAGGGCCCATAGGGAATCGGGTGTCATTAATCGGGTGTCATTAAGCAGGGCCCATAGGGAATCGGTGACGTTGAACAGGGCCCATAGGGAATCGGGTGCCATTTAACAGGGCCCATAGGGAATCGGTGCCGTTGAACAGGGCCCGTAGGGAATCCGTGCCATTGAACAGGGCCCATAGGGAATTGGTTGCCTTTGAACAGGGCCCATAGGAAATCGGGGGTCATTGAACAGTGCCAATAGGGAATCGGATGCCATTGAATAGTTTCCCATAGAGAATTGGGTGTCATTAAAGATGGCCCATAGGGAATCGGGTGCCATTGAACAGGGCCCATAGGGAATCGGTGCCATTGAACAGGGCCAATAGGGAATCGGGTGTCATCGAACATGGCCCATAGGGAATCGGTGCCATTGAACAGGGCCAATAGGGAATCGGGTGTCATCGAACATGGCCCATAGGGATTCGGGTGTCACTCAACAGGGCCCATGAGGAATCGGGTGTCATTGAACATGGCCCATGAGGAATCGGGTGTCATTGAACAGGGCCCATTGGGAATCGGGTGCCATTGAACAGGGCCCATAGGGAATTGGTTGCATTGAACAGGGCACATAGATAATCGGGTGTCATTAAACAGGGCCCATAGGGAATCGTTGCCATTGAACAGGGCCCATTGGGAATCGGTTGTTGTTGAACTGGGCCCATAGGGAATCGGGTGCAATTGAGCAGGGCCCATAGGGAATTGGGTGCCATTAAACAGGGCCCATAATGAATCGGGTGCCATTCAACAGGGCCCATAGAGAATTGGGTGTCATTAAACAGGGCCCATAGGGAATGGGGTGCCATTGAACAGGGCCCATAGAAAACCGGGTGTCATTGAACAGGGTCAATAGGGAATCGGGTGCAATTGAACAGGGCCCATAGGGATTCGGGTGCCATTGAACAGGGCCCATTGGGAATCGGGTGTTGTTGAACAGGGCCCATGAGGAATCAGGTGTCATTGAACATGGCCCATGAGGAATCGCGTGTCATTGAACAGGGCCCATTGGGAATTGTGTGCCATTGAACAGGGCCCATAGGGAATTGGTTGCATTGAACAGGGCCCATAGAGAATCGGGTGTCATTAAAGATGGCCCATAGGGAATCGGTTGCCATTGAACAGGGCCCATAGGGAATTGGATGCATTAAACAGGGCCCATAGGGAATCGGTTGCATTGAACAGGGCCCATAAGGAATCAGGTGTCATTAAACAGGGCCCATTAGCAATCGGTGCCATTGAACAGGGCCAATAGGGAATCGGGTGCCATTGAACAAGGCCCATAGGGAATCGGGGGTCATTAAACAGGGCCATAGGGAAACGGGTTCCATTGTACAGGGCCCATTGAGAATCGTGTGTCATTAAACACGGTCCATAGGGAATCGGGTGTCATTAAACAGGGCCCATAGGGAATCGGGTGCCATTGAAGAGGGCCCATAGGGATTCTGGGGTGCCATTGAGCAGAGCCCATAGGGAATCGGGTGTCATTAATCGGGTGTCATTAAGCAGGGCCCATAGGGAATCGGTGACGTTGAACAGGGCCCATAGGGAATCGGGTGCCATTTAACAGGGCCCATAGGGAATCGGTGCCGTTGAATAGGGCCCGTAGGGAATCGGTGCCATTGAACAGGGCCCATGGGGAATTGGTTGCCTTTGAACAGGGCCCAAAGGAAATCGGGGGTCATTGAACAGTGCCAATAGGGAATCGGGTGCCATTGAATAGGGCCCATAGAGAATCGGGTGTCATTAAAGATGGCCCATAGGGAAACGGGTTCCATTGAACAGGGCCCATTGAGAATCGTGTGTCATTAAACAGGGTCCATAGGGAATCGGGTGTCATTAAACAGGGCCCATTAGCAATCGGTGCCGTTGAACAGGGCTCATAGGGAATCGGGTGCCATTGAACAAGGCCCATAGGGAATCGGGGGTCATTAAACAGGGCCATAGGGAAACGGGTTCCATTGAACAGGGCCCATTGAGAATCGTGTGTCATTAAACACGGTCCATAGGGAATCGGGTGTCATTAAACAGGGCCCATAGGGAAACGGGTTCCATTGAACAGGGCCCATTGAGAATCGTGTGTCATTAAACACGGTCCATAGGGAATCGGGTGTCATTAAACAGGGCCCATAGGGAATCGGGTGCCATTGAACAGGGCCCATAGGGATTCTGGGGTGTCATTAAGCAGGGCCCATAGGGAATCGATGATGTTGAACAGGGCCCATAGGGAATCGGGTGCCATTTAACAGGGCCCATAGGGAATCGGTGCCATTGAACAGGGCCCATAGGGAATTGGTTGCCTTTGAACAGGGCCCAAAGGAAATCGGGGGTCATTGAACAGTGCCAATAGGGAATCGGGTGCCATTGAATAGGGCCCATAGAGAATCGGGTGTCATTAAAGATGGCCCATAGGGAATCGGGTGCCATTTAACAGGGCCCATGAGGAATAGGGTGTCATTGAACAGGGCCCATTGGGAATCGGGTGCCATTGAACAGGGCCCATAGGGAATTGGTTGCATTGAACAGGGCCCATAGAGAATCGGGTGTCATTAAACAGGGCCCATAGGAAATCGGTGCCGTTGAACAGGGCCCATTGGGAATCGGGTGTCGTTGAACAGGGCCCATAGGGAATCGGTGCGTTGAACTTGGCCCGTAGGGAATCGGTGCGTTGAACAGGGCCCATAGGGAATTGGTTGCCATTGAACAGGGCCAAAAGGGAATCGTGTGCCATTGAACAGGGCCCATAGGCAATTGGGGGTCATTGAACAGTGCCAATATGGAATTGGGTGCCATTGAACAGGGCCCATAGAGAATTGGGTGTCATTAAAGAGGGCCCATAGGGAATCGGGTGCCATTGAACAGGTCCAAAAGGGAATTGTGTGCCATTGAACAGGGCCCATTGGGATCCGGGTGCCGTTGAACAGGGCCCATAAGGAAACGGGTGTCATTAAACAGGGCCCATATGGAATTGGGTGCCATTGAACAGGGCCCATAGGGATTCGGGTGCCATTGAACAGGGCCCATAGAGAATCGGGTGTCATTGAACAGGGCCCATAGAGAATAGTCTGTCATTGAACAGGGCCAATAGGGAATCGGGTGCCATTGAACAGGGCCCATAGGGATTCGGGTGCCGTTGAACAGGGCCCATAAGGAATCGGGTGCCATTGAACAGGGCCCATAGGGAATCGGGTGCCATTGAACAGGGCCCATAGGGAATTTGGTGAATTGAACAGGGCCCATAGAGAATCGGCTATCATTAAACAGGGCCCATAGGAATTTGGTTGCCATTGAGCAGGGCCCATAGGGAATCGGGTGTCATTTAACAGGGCCCATAGATAAAGGTGTGTCATTGAACAGTGACAATAGGGAATCGGGTGCCATTTAACAGGGCCCATAGGGAATCGGGTGCCATTCAACAGGGCCCATAGAGAATCGTCTGTCATTGAACAGGGCCAATAGGGAATCGGGTGCCATTGAACAGGGCCCATAGGGATTTGGGTGCCATTGAACAGGGCCCATAGGGAATTGGGTTCATTGAACAGTGCCCATAGGGAATGGGGTGTCATTGAACAGGGCCCATAGGAAATTGGGTGTCATTGAACAGGGCCCATAGAGAATCGGGTGTCATTGAACAGTGCCCATAGGGAACCGGGTGTCATTGAACAGGGCCCATAGGGAATTGGATGCATTAAACAGTGCCCATAGGGAATCGGTTGCCATTGAACAGGGCCCATAGGGAATTTGGTGAATTGAACAGGGCCCATAGAGAATCGGTTGCCATTGAACAGGGCCCATAGGGAATCGGGTGCCATTCAACAGGGCCCATAGAGAATCAGCTGTCATTGAACAGGGCCCATAGGGATTCGGGTGCCATTGAACAGGGCCCATAGAGAATCGGGTGTCATTGAACAGGGCCCATAGAGAATAGTCTGTCATTGAACAGGGCCAATAGGGAATCGGGTGCCATTGAACAGGGCCAATAGGGATTCGGGTGCCGTTGAACAGGGCCCATAAGGAATCGGGTGTCATTAAACAGGGACCATAGGGCATCGGGTGCCATTGAACAGGGCCCATATGGAATCGGGTGCCATTGAACAGGGCCCATTGGGAATTCGGTGCCATTGCACAGGGCCCATTGGGAATTGGGTGCCATTGAACAGGGCCCATAGGGAATTGTGTGCCACTGAACAGGGCCCATAGAGAATCGGGTGTCATTAAACAGGGCCCATAGTGAATCGGGTGTCATTGAACAGTGCCCATATGGAATCGGGTGTCATTGAACAGGGCCCATAGGGAATTGGGTGCATTAAACAGTGCCCATAGGGAATTGAGTGCATTGAACAGTGCCCATAGGGAATCAGGTGTCATTGAACAGGGCACATAGGGAATTGGGTGCATTGAACAGTGCCCATGGGGAATCGGGTGCCATTGAACAGGGCCCATTGGGAATTTTGTGAATTGAACAGGGCCCATAGAGAATAGGCTATCATTAAACAGGGCCCATAGGAATTTGGTTGCCATTGAGCAGGGCCCATAGGGAATCGGGTGCCGTTGAACAGGGCCCATAGGGAGTCGGGTGCCATTCAACAGGATCCATAGGGAATTGGGTGCATTGAACAGTGCCCATAGGGAATCGGGTGTCATTGAACAGGGCCCATAGGGAATTGGGTGCATTAAACAGGGCCCATAGGGAATCGGGTGCCATTGAACAGGGCCCATATGGAATCGGGTGCCATTGAACAGGGCCCATAGAGAATCTTTTGCTATTGAACAGGGCCCATAGGGAATGGGGTGTCGGGTGCCATTCAACAGGGCCCATAGAGAATCAGCTGTCATTGAACAGGGCCCATAGGGAATGGGGTGTCATTGAACATGGCTAATAGGGAATCGGGTGCCAGTGAACAGGGTCCATAGGGATTCGGGTGCCATTGAACAGGGCCCATAGAGAATCGGGTGTCATTGAACAGGGCCCATAGGGATTCGGGTGCCATGGAACAGGGCCCATAAGGAATCGGGTGTCATTAAACAGGGACCATAGGGCATCGGGTGCATTAAACAGGGCCCATAGGGAATCGGGTGCCATTGAACAGGGCCCATAGGAAATCGGGTGCCACTGAACAGGGCCCATGGGAAATCGTGTGCCATTTAACAGGGCCCATATGGAATCGGGTGCCATTGAACAGGGCCCATTGGGAATCGGGTGCCATTCAACAGGGCCCATAGAGAATCGTCTGTCATTGAACAGGGCCAATAGGGAATCGTTTGCCATTGAACAGGGCCCATAGAGGATCGGGTGTCATTAAACAGGGCCCATAGCGAAACGGGTGTCATTAAACAGGGCCCATAGAGAATCGGGTGCCATTGAACAGGGCCCATAGGGATTCGGGTGCCATTGAACAGGGCCCATAGGGATTTGGGTGCCATTGAACAGGGCCCATAGGGAATTGGGTTCATTGAACAGTGCCCATAGGGAATGGGGTGTCATTGAACAGGGCCCATAGGAAATTGGGTGTCATTGAACAGGGCCAATAGGAAATCGGGTGCCATTGAACAAGGCCCATAGAGAATCGGGTGTCATTAAACAGCGCCCATAGTGAATCGGGTGTCATTGAACAGTGCCCATAGGGAACCGGGTGTCATTGAACAGGGCCCATAGGGAATTGGATGCATTAAACAGTGCCCATAGGGAATCGGGTGCCATTGAACAGGGCCCATAGGGAATTTGGTGAATTGAACAGGGCCCATAGAGAATCGGTTGCCATTGAACAGGGCCCATAGGGAATCGGGTGCCATTCAACAGGGCCCATAGAGAATCAGCTGTCATTGAACAGGGCCCATAGGGAATGGGGTGTCATTGAACAGGGCCCATAGGGATTCAGATGCCATTGAACAGGGCCCATAGAGAATCGGGTGTCATTGAACAGGGCCCATAGAGAATAGTCTGTCATTGAACAGGGCCAATAGGGAATCGGGTGCCATTGAACAGGGCCCATAGGGATTCGGGTGCCGTTGAACAGGGCCCATAAGGAATCGGGTGTCATTAAACAGGGACCATAGGGCATCGGGTGCATTAAACAGGGCCCATAGGGAATCGGGTGCCATTGAACAGGGCCCATAGGAAATCGGGTGCCACTGAACAGGGCCCATGGGAAATCGTGTGCCATTTAACTGGGCCCATATGGAATCGGGTGCCATTGAACAGGGCCCATTGGGAATTGGGTGCCATTGAACAGGGCCCATTGGGAATTGGGTGTCATTAAACAGGGCCCATAGTGAATCGGGTGTCATTGAAAAGTGCCCATATGGAATCGGGTGTCATTGAACAGGGCCCATAGGGAATTGGGTGCATTAAACAGTGCCCATAGGGAATTGGGTGCATTGAACAGTGCCCATAGGGAATCAGGTGTCATTGAACAGGGCACATAGGGAATTGGGTGCAATTGAACAGGGTACATAGGGAATTGGGTGCATTGAACAGTGCCCATAGGGAATCGGGTGTCATTGAACAGGGCCCATAGGGAATTGGGTGCATTAAACAGTGCCCATAGGGAATCGGGTGCCATTGAACAGGGCCCATTGGGAATTTTGTGAATTGAACAGGGAACATAGAGAATCGGCTATCATTAAACAGGGCCCATAGGAATTTGGTTGCCATTGAGCAGGGCCCATAGGGAATCGGGTGCCGTTGAACAGGGCCCATAGGGAGTCGGGTGCCATTCAACAGGATCCATAGGGAATTGGGTGCATTGAACAGTGCCCATAGGGAATCGGGTGTCATTGAACAGGGCACATAGGGAATTGGGTGCATTAAACAGTGCCCATAGGGAATCGGGTGCCATTGAACAGGGCCCATAGGGAATGTGTTGAATTGAACAGGGCCCATAGAGAATCGGTTGCCATTGAACAGGGCCCATAGGGAATCGGGTGCCATTCAACAGGGCCCATAGAGAATCAGCTGTCATTGAACAGGGCCCATAGGGAATGGGGTGTCATTAAACATGGCTAATAGGGAATCGGGTGCCAGTGAACAGGGTCCATAGGGATTCGGGTGCCATTGAACAGGGCCCATAGAGAATCGGGTGTCATTGAACAGGGCCCATAGGGATTCGGGTGCCATGGAACAGGGCCCATAAGGAATCGGGTGTCTTTAAACAGGGACCATAGGGCATCGGGTGCATTAAACAGGGCCCATAGGGAATCGGGTGCCATTGAACAGGGCCCATAGGAAATCGGGTGCCACTGAACAGGGCCCATGGGAAATCGTGTGCCATTTAACAGGGCCCATATGGAATAGGGTGCCATTGAACAGGGCCCATTGGGAATTGGGTGCCATTGAACAGGGCCCATTGGGAATCGGGTGTCATTTAACAGGGCCCATAGATAAAGGTGTGTCATTGAACAGGGCCAATAGGGAATCGGGTGTCATTAAACAGGGCCCATAGCGAAACGGGTGTCATTAAACAGGGCCCATAGAGAATCGTATGTCATTGAACAGAGCCAATAGGGAATCGGGTGCCATTGAACAGGGCCCATAGGGATTTGGGTGCCATTGAACAGGGCCCATAGGGAATTGGGTTCATTGAACAGTGCCCATAAGGAATGGGGTGTCATTGAACAGGGCCCATAGGAAATCGGGTGTCATTGAACAGGGCCAATAGGAAATCGGGTGCCATTGAACAAGGCCCATAGAGAATCGGGTGTCATTAAACAGCGCCCATAGTGAATCGGGTGTCATTGAACAGTGCCCATAGGGAACCGGGTGTCATTGAACAGGGCCCATAGGGAATTGGATGCATTAAACAGTGCCCATAGGGAATCGGGTGCCATTGAACAGGGCCCATGGGGAATTTGGTGAATTGAACAGGGCCCATAGAGAATCGGTTGCCATTGAACAGGGCCCATAGGGAATCGGGTGCCATTCAACAGGGCCCATAGAGAATCAGCTGTCATTGAACAGGGCCCATAGGGAATGGGGTGTCATTGAACAGGGCCCATAGGGATTCGGGTGCCATTGAACAGGGCCCATAGAGAATCGGGTGTCATTGAACAGGGCCCATAGAGAATAGTCTGTCATTGAACAGGGCCAATAGGGAATCGGGTGCCATTGAACAGGGCCCATAGGGATTCGGGTGCCGTTGAACAGGGCCCATAAGGAATCGGGTGTCATTAAACAGGGACCATAGGGCATCGGGTGCATTAAACAGGGCCCATAGGGAATCGGGTGCCATTGAACAGGGCCCATAGGAAATCGGGTGCCACTGAACAGGGCCCATGGGAAATCGTGTGCCATTTAACAGGGCCCATATGGAATTGGGTGCCATTGAACAGGGCCCATTGGGAATTGGGTGCCATTGAACAGGGCCCATTGGGAATTGGGTAACATTGAACAGGGCCCATAGGGAATCGTGTGCCACTGAACAGGGCCCATAGAGAATCGGGTGTCATTAAACAGGGCCCATAGTGAATCGGGTGTCATTGAACAGTGCCCATATGGAATCCGATGCATTGAACAGTGCCCATAGGGAATCGGGTGTCATTGAACAGGGCACATAGGGAATTGGGTGCATTAAACAGTGCCCATAGGGAATCGGGTGTCATTGAACAGTGCCCATAGGGAATCGGGTGTCATTGAACAGGGCCCATAGGGAATTGGGTGCATTAAACAGTGCCCATAGTGAATCGGGTGCCATTGAACAGGGCCCATTGGGAATTTTGTGAATAGAACAGGGCCCATAGAGAATCGGCTATCATTAAACAGGGCCCATAGGAATTTGGTTGCCATTGAGCAGGGCCCATAGGGAATCGGGTGCCGTTGAACAGGGCCCATAGGGAGTCGGGTGCCATTCAACAGGATCCATAGGGAATTGGGTGCATTGAACAGTGCCCATAGGGAATCGGGTGTCATTGAACAGGGCACATAGGGAATTGGGTGCATTAAACAGTGCCCATAGGGAATCGGGTGCCATTGAACAGGGCCCATAGGGAATGTGTTGAATTGAACAGGGCCCATAGAGAATCGGTTGCCATTGAACAGGGCCCATAGGGAATCGGGTGCCATTCAACAGGGCCCATAGAGAATCAGCTGTCATTGAACAGGGCCCATAGGGAATGGGGTGTCATTGAACATGGCTAATAGGGAATCGGGTGCCAGTGAACAGGGTCCATAGGGATTCGGGTGCCATTGAACAGGGCCCATAGAGAATCGGGTGCATTAAACAGGGCCCATAGGGAATCGGGTGCCATTGAACAGGGCCCATAGGAAATCGAGTGCCACTGAACAGGGCCCATGGGAAATCGTGTGCCATTTAACAGGGCCCATATGGAATCGGGTGCCATTGAACAGGGCCCATTGGGAATTGGGTGCCATTGAACAGGGTCCATTGGGAATTGGGTGCCATTGAACAGGGCCCATAGGGAATCGTGTGCCACTGAACAGGGCCCATAGAGAATCGGCTGTCATTGAACAGGGCCATAGGGAATTGGGTGCCGTTGAACAGGGCCCATAGGGAATCCGTTGCCATTGAACATGGCCCATAGGAATTTGGGTGCCATTGAGCAGGGCCCATAGGGAATCGGGTGCCATTGAACAGGGCCCATAGGGAATCGGGTGCCATTTGGGATGCAATCTTTATTTCCTCTGAAAGTTGCACTGCTGTATTGTATTGTTCCAATCAAAACTGAATCACATAACCTACTGAACTGTACCACCTAATGGCATGTAATGGCACCTAATGGCAATGACAACTGAAGCACCTAATGGCAATGGCAACTGAAGCACCTAATGGCAATGGCAACTGAAGCACCTAATTGCAATGGCAACTGAAGCACCTAATTGCAATGACAACTGAAGCACCTAATGGCAATGGCAACTGAAGCACCTAATTGCAATGGCAACTGAAGCACCTAATTGCAATGGCAACTGAAGCACCTAATGGCAATGGCAACTGAAGCACCTAATGGCAATGGCAACTGAAGCACCTAATTGCAATGGCAACTGAAGCCGCTAATGTACTGAACTGAAGAACCTAACGTACTGAACTGAAGAACCTAACGTACTGAACTGAAGAACCTAACGTACTGAACTGAAGTACCTAACGTACTGAACTGAAGAACCTAACATACTGAACTGAAGTACCTAACGTACTGAACTGAAGCAGCATGAAACTCTAATACAGCTGATGTCATCCAACCCCAACTGGCTCCCCATTCCCTTTATAGTGCGGTTCTTTACTGGGCTCTGGTAAAAAGGATTGCACTATATAGGGAATAAAGTTCCAATTCATACTCAGATGTAACATACTGAACTGAATCATTTTCCTTCAGTAGGAAAGTCTGTTACAGCTGAAGTATGATTCAAACACAACTGGCTCCCAGAACTCCTCTCCCTGCCAGACCTCCTTTCTCTGCCATCCACTTAACTGTGGTCAGCTGGGGGAGAATCAGAGGAAGTTATTACATTTTAACGTGGGGCCGATTAAGAGTGAGGACTTGTTAGCATTTCCAGCTAGCTTCTGCTCTGCTCCACACATGGTGTATGATATGTCAGATGTGGTAACAATGTAGCTACACCACATAAATCACTTGTTTAATATTTGATTTCCATTGGATCTGACACTGACTCATTCAGAGGGATGAAACTCTCTCTCTACCCACAACCTGCCCCTCCCTCCAACCCCAACCTGGCCCTCCCTCCAACCCCAACATTCGCCTCCTTCCAACACCATCCTGCCCCTCCCTCCAACCCCATCCTGCCCCACCATCCAACCCCAACCTACCCCACCATCCAACCCCAAACTGCCCAGCTATAAACAAACTCTCCAAGCCCTTAGCCTCAACCCCACCATAATTTCAGCATATCCAGAGGGCTGAAACCCCCAAACTCCTCAGCACCTCAGCCCTTTCTCCACAACCAGATCCTGGCCCAACCACTCTTCGACCCTCAACTCCCAACACTCGCTTCACTTATGATAGTATAATAATATATGCCATTTTTCAAAAGTGACAGTCATGCAGACCTATGATCCTGGTTTTGCAAGCACCATGCTCCATGAATTGAGCAACTTCCTTTACCAAAACCTAACCCTCCCTCCACTCTGGTCCATCCACAACTTCAGAGAAGACCACAGCACCAGGAGAGACATCACTTACCTCCATGCTAGAGGTGACCAAGGCACCAGGAGAGACATCACTTACCTCCATGCTAGAGGTGACCAAGGCACCAGGAGAGACATCACTTACATCCATGCTAGAGGTGATCAAGGCACCAGGAGAGACATCACTTACATCCATGCTAGAGGTGACCAAGGCACCAGGAGTGACATCACTTACATCCATGCTAGAGGTGACCAAGGCATCACTTACCTCCATGCTAGAGGTGACCACGGCACCAGGAGAGACATCACTTAACTCCATGCTAGAGGTGACCAAGGCACCCGGAGAGACATCACTTACATCCATGCTAGAGGTGACCAAGGCATCACTTACCTCCATGCTAGAGGTGACCAAGGCACCAGGAGAGACATCACTTACATCCATGCTAGAGGTGACCAAGGCACCAGGAGAGACATCACTTACATCCATGCTAGAGGTGACCAAGGAACCAGGAGTGACATCACTTACGTCCATGCTAGAGTTGACAAAGGCATCATTTACATCCATGCTAGAGGTGACCACGGCACCAGGAGAGACATCACTTACCTCCATGCTAGATGTGACCAAGGCACCAGGAGAGGCATCACTTACATCCATGCTAGAGGTGACCAAGGCACCAGGAGAGACATCACTTACATCCATGCTAGAGGTGACCAAGGCATCACAGCTGTCCAGGGAAGCTAGAAACCATTATACACAGGCAGTTAGAAAAGCCAAGGCTAGCTTTTTCAAGCAGAAATGTGCTTCCTGCAACACTAACTCAAAAAAGTTCTGGGACACTGTAAAGTCCATGGAGAATAAGAACACCTCCTCCCAGCTGCCCACTGCACTGAAGATAGGAAACACTGTCACCATTGATAAATCCACCATAATTGAGAATTTAAATAAGCATTTTTCTACGGCTGGCCATGCTTTCCACCTGACTACTCCTACCCCGGTCAACAGCACTGCACCCCCCACAGCAACTCGCCCAAGCCTTCCCCATTTCTCCTTCTCCCAAATCCAGTCAGCTGATGTTCTGAAAGAGCTGCAAAATCTGGACCCCTACAAATCAGCCGGGCTAGACAATCTGGACACTTTCTTTCTAAAATTATATGCCGAAATTGTTGCACCCCTATTACTAGCCTGTTTAACCTCTCTTTCGTGTCGTCTGAGATTCCCAAATATTGGAAAGCAGGTCATCCCCATCTTCAAAGGGGGGGAAACTCTTGACCCAAACTGCTACAGACCTATATCTATCCTACCCTGCCTTTCTAAGGTCTTCGAAAGCCAAGTCAACAAACAGATTACCGACCATTTAGAATCTCACCATACCTTCTCTGCTATGCAATCTGGTTTCAGAGCTGGTCATGGGTGCACCTCAGCCACGCTCAAGGTCCTAAATGATATCTTAACCACCATCGATAAGAAACATTACTGTGCAGCCATATTCATTGATCTGGCCAAGGCTTTCGACTCTGTCAATCACCACATCCTCATCGGCAGACTCGACAGCCTTGGTTTCTCAAATGATTGCCTCGCCATGTTCACCAACTACTTCTCTGATAGAGTTCAGTGTGTCAAATTGGAGGGTCTGCTGTCTGGACCTCTGGCAGTCTCTATGGGGGTGCCACAGGGTTCAATTCTTGGACCGACTCTCTTCTCTGTATACATCAATGATGTCGCTCTTGCTGCTGGTGAGTCTCTGATCCACCTCTACGCAAACGACACCATTCTGTATACTTCCGGCCCTTCTCTGGACACTGTGTTAACAACCCTCCAGGCAAGCTTCAATGCCGTACAACTCTCCTTCCGTGGCCTCCAATTGCTCTTAAATACAAGTTAAACTAAATGCAATGCTCTTCAACCGATCGCTGCCTGCACCTGCCCGCCTGTCCAACATCACTACTCTGGACGGCTCTGACTTCGACTACGTGGACAACTACAAATACCTAGGTGTCTGGTTAGACTGTAAACTCTCCTTCCAGACCCACATCAAACATCTCCAATCCAAAGTTAAATCTAGAATTGGCTTCCTATTTCGCAACAAAGCATCCTTCACTCATGCTGCCAAACATACCCTTGTAAAACTGACCATCCTACCAATCCTCGACTTTGGCGATGTCATTTACAAAATAGCCTCCAATACCCTACTCAACAAATTGGATGCAGTCTATCACAGTGCAATCCGTTTTGTCACCAAAGCCCCATATACTACCCACCATTGTTACCTGTACGCTCTCTTTGGCTTGCCCTCGCTTCATACTCGTCGCCAAATCCACTGGCTCAATGTCATCTACAAGACCCTGCTAGGTAAAGTCCCCCCGTATCTCAGCTCGCTGGTCACCATAGCATCACCCACCTGTAGCACGCGCTCCAGAAGGTAAATCTCTCTGGTCACCCCCAAAACCAATTCTTTCTTTGGCCGCCTCTCCTTCCAGTTCTCTGCTGCCAATGACTGGAACGAACTACAAAAATCTCTGAAACTGGAAACACTTATCTCCCTCACTAGCTTTAAGCACCAACTGTCAGCGCAGCTCACAGATTACTGCACCTGTACATAGCCCACATATAATTTAGCCCAAACAACTACCTCTTTCCCTACTGTATTTATTTTATTTATTTATTTATTTTGCTCCTTTTGTACCCCATTATTTTTATTTCTACTTTGCACATTCTTCCACTGCAAATCTACAACTCCAGTGTTTTACTTGCTATATTGTATTTACTTTGCCACCATGGCCTTTTTTTTGCCTTTACCTCCCTTATCTCACCTCATTTGCTCACATCGTATATAGACTTGTTTATACTGTATTATTGACTGTATGTTTGTTTTACTCCATGTGTAACTCTGTGTTGTTGAATGTGTCGAACTGCTTTGCTTTATCTTGGCCAGGTCGCAATTGTAAATGAGAACTTGTTCTCAACTTGCCTACCTGGTTAAATATAGGTGAAATATATATATTTTTTAAAGATCCTACCAGCTCTAATAAACAGTTGACCACAAGGCCTGTCAGATCCTACCAGCTCTAATAAACAGTCGACCACAAGGCCTGTCAGATCCTACCAGCTCAAATAAACAGTCAACCACAAGGCCTGTCAGATCCTACCAGCTCTAATAAACAGTCGACCACAAGGCCTGTCAGATCCTACCAGCTCAAATAAACAGTCGACCACAAGGCCTGTCAGATCCTACCAGCTCTAATAAACAGTCGACCACAAGGCCTGTCAGATCCTACCAGCTCAAATAAACAGTCGACCACAAGGCCTGTCAGATCCTACCAGCTCTAATAAACAGTCTACCACAAGGCCTGTCAGATCCTACCAGCTCTAATAAACAGTCGACCACAAGGCCTGTCAGATCCTACCAGCTCTAATAAACAGTCGACCACAAGGCCTGTCAGATCCTACCAGCTCTAATAAACAGTTGACCACAAGGCCTGTCAGATCCTACCAGCTCTAATAAACAGTCGACGACAAGGCCTGTCAGATCCTACCAGCTCTAATAAACAGTCGACCACATGGCCTGTCAGATCCTACCTACCAGTCTAGTGTCAGAATTAGACATTCATCCATGTTTCTCAAACATCTAATTTCTAGGTTTATCTAAATGTCAAATTTCAAAGTGTTTAAGTTCAGGCATTTACTTAAGGTCAGGGATTAACTCCAAATAGTTAAGGTAAGGTTTAAGGTTTGGGATAGGCTTAAAACAAAAATATCAAAAACGACTTTCTATCACTAGATTTGAACTTGCAACCTTTAAAACCTTTAAAATCAGAGGCAGATGCTTACACTCATCAACCATCCCCACAAAACTACTTTGAAGTAAAAGTGCTCACTGCTGCCCCTAGTGGCCGGTATTCCACAATATCTCCCAACATTCTAAAACATGGATGTATGTCAAATACTTGCTTGTATCACAGAAGGCTGGTCAGATCTGAGCTACAACCTGCAGGAGGACCGTAGACCCCTCAGACGGTCAGATCTGAACTACAACCTGCAGGAGGAATGCAGACCCCTCAGACAGTCAGATCTGAACTACAACCTGCAGGAGGAACACAGACCCCTCACACTCTGCTCTGTTGAGGTTAGACCATGTTTCATCTCCTATTGAAGCCTAAATATCATCAGACAGGAGCCTTTCTTTAAAGCATTCCCCCAGCAGTAGGGCCTACCACCAGCATTCCCCCAGCAGCAGGGCCTACCACCAGGAATGTGTGAAGAGAGGAGTTGTGGTTGACTCTGGGGTTTTCATTGAGTTTCTAAAAGTTTTTATTCTTGAAATATTTGATCTATATCTTTCGGTGTCTCTCGTTGTTTCTCATTTGTTTCGTGATCCTGTGAGATGAGATGTTTGTGCAGATGAGAGAGAAATTGTGGTATTTCTGAGAAATAGTTGTCCCAGTGACACAGACATTGTTTAAACTGGGAGCGAATTATGACAAAATATGGCATTAGAGTACGGCGCCTATATAGAGTGGGTGAAAACACGCTATGGTGTGGAAATTTCAAAAGCGCAGCATCGTCTATACAGTAGGGGTATTGGTTATTCTACAGCCAGTCGAGTGGCATTAAACATTACACATTTCCTGTTGTGTTGGTAAATGTTTTTTCTGCCATTTTGCACATACTGTATTAAATACATACTGTATTAAATGTCTGATACCTTTGTCTGATACTTATACATACTGTAATGTTTTTTCCATTCCTATTATGAATTTTAATTGAAAGGGGATTAAGAAATGAGTTTAAAATTATTGCTGCTGCTGAACATAGAGAGAAATGAAATGGACCTCATTCTACAGAGAAACTTCACAGACATTCCTTGAATTAGACATATTAGCTGTTAAGTAATAACATGGATATTATCTTCAATTGAAAATATAGCTGTGTTGATTTAAGTGTCTCTTCAGTAGTGTTTTAACTGACTTACCTTTTAAAATCAAAACAAAATAAAATGTTTATTCCAACAGCAAATTCATTATATTCCAAAAGCAAAATGCAGGGCAAAACTCACTACTTCCACATTCACGCAGCAAAATGCAGACCCAAACTCACTACCTCCACATTCATAAAGCAAAATGCAAAGACAAACTCATTATATTCACACAGCAAATGCAGATACAAACTATTTGAATTATCCAGTAATACAGCAAAATGCAGAGCCAAACTTATTACATTCAAACAGCAACATGCAGAGCCAAACTCATTACATTCAAACAGCAACATGCAGAGCCAAACTTATTACATTCAAACAGCAACATGCAGAGCCAAACTCATTACATTCAAACAGCAACATGCAGAGCCAAACTCATTACATTCAAATGGGTCTCGCATACTTTTTGAAAATACTGTGCTCGTTAATGCACTCACGCAACACTGGGTGCTCAAAACCAAATGCCCCAAACACGGAGGACGAAAACAGTACAGCAGAATACACAACCAGGAACAAACACGTTCCTCTACTACATAACCCGAAGGTCACAATAATTAATCCCGCGCAAAGAAACAGGCCGTCTGTCTAATAAAGCCCAACTAATGACTCACTAATAGGTGCTAACAATAAACATACAAGGAGGGGGGGGAAAGACAATCAGTGGCAGCTACTAGGCCGGTGACGACAACCGCCGAGCGCCACCGACCGGGAAGGGGAGCCACCCTCGGTCGGACTCGTGACAGTACCCCCCCTGACCCGCGGCTCGATGTCCAGAGGCGGGGGAGGGACCTCCGGCACCTCACTGTCCTGCAGGGGCCCAGCTACCACCAGCCTGAGGAGAGACACATGAAACGAGAGGTTAATACGATAATAGGAAGGGAGTTGCAATCGATAACATACCTCGTTTATTCTCCTCAGGACTTTAAAGGGCCCTACACACTGCGGACCCAGCTTCCGTCAGGGCAAGCGGGGGGGCAGGTTTCGGGTCGAGAGCCAGACCCTGTCCCCCGGTACAAACACGGGGGCCTCACTGCGGTGGCGGTCAGCACTCCTCTTCTGCCATCCACTCGCTTGTTGGAGAGATTCCTGGACGGCCCTCCAGGTCTTCTTGGAGCGCTGTACCCATTCCTCCACCGCAGGAGCTTCGGTCTGGCTCGAATGCCATGGTGCCAGGACCGGCTGGTACCCCAACACTCACTGAAAAGGGGACACGTTAGTAGATGAGTGGCGTAGTGAGTTCTGGGCCATTTCAGCCCAGGGAATGTATCGTGCCCACTCCCCTGGCTGATCCTGGCAATACGACCGCAGAAACCTACCCACCTCCTGGTTCACTCTCTCCACCTGCCCATTACTCTCGGGGTGATAACCGGAGGTTAACGCTCAATGAACGCCCTCCCTACTCGGGATGTGAATTGGGGGCCCCGATCAGAAACAATGTCCTCTGGCACCCCATAGTGCCGAAAGACGTGGGTGAATAATGCCTCCGCAGTCTGTAGGGCTGTAGGGATACCGGGCAACGGGAGGAGACGGCAGGACTTAGAGAACCGATCCACAATCACCAGAACCGCGGTGTTCCCCTGAGACGGGCGAAGATCGGTCAAGATATCTACGGATAGATTTGACCATGGCCGTTGTGGAACAGGGAGGGGTTGTAACTTCCCTCTAGGAAGGTGCCTAGGAGCCTTACTCTGGGCACACTCCGAACAGGAGGAGACATAAACCTTAACGTCCCTAGCCAAGGTGGGCTACCAATACCTCCCCCGAAGGCTCCCCACTGTCCTCGATGTCTCCATCGCCAACGTCTCCTCCTGGGACAATGGGTACACGTGACTCTTGGGAAGTGCAGCGTTTACCTGGAGATCTATCGTACAATCCCTTCCCGGTCGATAAGGTGGTAATTTAGTCGCTTTCACTTTACTCAAAGCAATTGCTAAATCGGCATACTCGGGGGGAATGCACACCGTGGAACCCTGGTCTGGACTTTCCTCCGACGTGGCACCGATGGAAACTCCCAAACACCCTCCAGAACACTCCTCTGACCACCCCTGGAGAACCCCCTGTCTCCACTAAATTTTAGGATTGTGCCGGGCCAGCCAGGGAATCCCTAGCACCACTGGAAACGCAGGTGAATCAATAACATAAAGACGGACACGCTCCCTATGATTCCCCTGCATCACCATGTCCAGTGGAACCGTGGTCTCCCTGACCATCCCTGACCCTAATGGCCGGCTATCTAGGGAGTGCACGGAAAAGGGAGAATCTATCGGCACCAGCGGAACCCCTAACTTAAGGGCGAGTCCGCAATCCAAAAAGTTCCCAGCTGCGCCTGAATCGACTAGCACCCTATGCTGGGAAGAGGGAAAAAAGTTAAGGAAAAAAGTTAAGACAAACATGTGGCCAACAGGGGGTTCTGGGTGAGTTTGATAATGACTCACCTGGGGGGATCGAGAAGCGTTCCGCCTGCCATCTCTACTCCCAGACGGACCCCCCCAGCACCGAATGGCTGTGTGTCCTCTCCGACCACAGTTGGTGCAGGGGAGGCCTCCTCCCCCGGTACCCCTCGGCACGGCCCCTCCCAACTCCATCGGAATGGGAGTGGAGGGGCTGGGTGGTGGAACACACAGGACCCTCTCCGAACACCCGCGGGCAGCCAGTAGATTGTCCAATCGGATGGACATCCCGATTAGCTCATCCAGGGAAAGAGCGGTGTCCCGACACTCTAGCTCCCTGCGGACGTCCTCCCGGAGACTACACCTGTAGTGGTCGATAAGGGCCCTGTCGTTCCACCCAGATCCTGCTGCCAAGGTCCGGAACTCCAGCGCATAATCCTGGGCGCTCCTCTTCTCCTGCCTGAGATAAAATAGTCGTTCTCTGGGTAGTGCTCCTTCGCTGAGTCTGGGCCATTCCAGACTGAGTTCACCCACTCCAGAGCACGACCCGTGAAGCAGGAGATGAGGACATTCACCCTCTCCGCTCCCGAGGGATTGGGTCTGACGGTGGCCAGGTATAGCTCCAGTTGGAGTAAAAACCCCTGGCAACCCGTCATAAGCCCTTGGTAACGTCAGACGGAGGGTGCTGGAGTCGGGAGATGGGGAGTCCGGAGCCGGGGGTGCCAAAGGTGGAGAGAGGATTTGATCCATCGCCGATCCGATCCGATGGAGGACGGTGGTGTGGTGGAGAACCCGTTCCTCCATCGATGGGAGAGGGTTGGCTGCTGCTCCTGCTGATTCCATTCAATAGGGTGCAGGATTCTGTAATGCTCCGGGTCTCGTGGGTTTGGAGTCAGACGCAGGAATCCACTCACGCAACACTGGGTGCTCAAAACCAAATGCCCCAAACACGGGGGACGAAAACAGTACAGCAGAATACACGACCAGGAACAAACACGTTCCTCTACTGCATAACCCGAAGGTCACAATAATCAATCCCGCACAAAGAAACAGGTGGGCCGGCTGTCTAATAAAGCCCAACTAATGACTCACTAACAGGCGCTGACAATAAACATACAAGGAGGGGGAGGAAAGACAATCAGTGGCAGCTAATAGGCCGGCGACGACGCCACCCGACCGGGAAGTGGAGTCACCCTCGGTCGGACTCGTGACACCTACCTTCAAACTCGGTGCCTCTTTGTTTGACATCATGGGATAAGCAAAAGAAATCAGCCAAGACCTCAGAAAATAAATTGTAGATCTCCACAAGTCTGGTTCATCTTTGGGAGCAATTTCCAAATGCCTGAAGGTACCACGTTCATTTGAACAAACAATAGTACGCAAGTATAAACACCATGGGACCACGCAACCATCATACCGCTCAGGAAGGAGACATGTTCTGTCTCCTAGAGATGAAAGTAGTTTGGTGCGAAAAGTGTAAATCAATCCCAGAACAACAGTAAAGGACCTTGTGAAGATGCTGGAGGAAACGGGTACAAAAGTATCTATATCCATAGTAAAATGAGACCTATTTCGACATAACCTGAAAGGCCGCTCATTAAGGAAGAAGCCACTGCTCCAAAACCACCATACAAAAAACAGACTACAGTTTGCAACTGCACTTGGAGACAAAGATCGTACTTTTTGGAGAAATGTCCTCTGGTCTGATGAAACAAAAATAGAACTGTTTGGCCATAATGACCATCGTTATGTTTGGAGGAAAAAGGGAGAGGCTTGCAAGCCGAAGAACACCATTCCAACCATGAAGCACGGGGATGGCAGCATCATGTTGTGGGGTGCTTTGCTGCAGGAGGGACTGCTTTCACTTCACAAAATAGATGGCATTATGAGGTAGGAACGTTATGTGGCTATATTGAAGCAACATCAAGACATCAGTCAGGAAGTTAAAGCTTGGTCGCAAATGGTCTTCTTGGTCTTCCAATTGATCAATGACCCCAAGCATACTTCCAAAGTTGCGGCAAAATGGCTTAAGGACAACGAAGTCAAGGTATTGGAGTGGCCACAACACCCTGACCTCAGTCACAACGCCCTGACCTCAATCCTATAGAAAATGCCTGTGCGAGAAAGGAGGCCTGCAAACCTGACTCAGTTACACAAGCACTGTCAGGAGGAATGGGCCAAAATTCACCCAACTTGTTGTGGGAAGCTTGTGGAAGGATACCTGAAATGTTTGACCCAAGTTAAGTAATTTAAAGGCAATGCTACCAAATACTAATTGAGTGTATGTAAACTTCTGACCCACTGGGAATGTGATGAAAGAAATAAAAGCTGAAATAAATCAATCTCTCTACTACTATTCTAACATTTCACATTCTTAAAATAAAGTTGTGATACTAACTGACCTAAGACAGGGAATTTTTACTAGGATTAAATGTCAGGGATTGTATAAAACTGAGTTTAAATGTATTTGGCTCAGTGTATGTAATCTTCCGACTTCAACTGTATACATACTAAATACACACTCACCAGACTATATATACACTATATACATACTCACTAGACTCTTTATACACACTCACTAGACTATATACACACTATATACACACTCACCAGACTCTATATACACACTCACTAGACTATATACACACTAAATACACACTCACTAGACTATATACACACTATATACACACTCACCAGACTCTATCTACACACTCACTAGACTGTCTGTCTGTCTGTCTGTCTGTCTGTCTGTCTGTCTGTCTGTCTGTCTGTCTGTCTGTCTGTCTGTCTGTCTGTCTGTCTGTCTGTCTGTCACCTCCTATAGTACTGTGTTGATGTAGTTTAGTAGTCAACATGTATGTATTTATATTTGTCGGAGTGCCTGCCTGTCTGCCTCTCTCTCTCTCTCTCTCTCTCTCTCTCTCTCGCTGCCTCTCTCTCTCTCTGCCCCTCTCTCTCCCCCTCTCTCTCTCTCTCTCTCTCTCTCTCACTCTCTCGCTCTGCCTCTCTCTGCCTCTCTCTCTCTCTCTCTCTCTCTCTCTGCCTCTCTCTGCCTCTCTCTCTCTCTGCCTCTCTCTCCCTCTCTGTCTCTCTGTCTGTCTCTCTCTCTGCCTCTCTCTCTGCCTCTCTCTCTGTGTTTGAGCAATACAGTGAGAGATGGCTAGGGGGTGCTGTGTGGTCACAGAGAGCCAGCGTGGTGCTAATGTTTTCCTGCCTCTCCTCTCTCTCTCACTCCCTTTCTCTTGCTGGCTGGGTTGGTCACATGGGGAGAAGAGCTGTTTAAAATGCTTTAGTATTCTCAGCCAGTGCAGAGCCAGACACTGAGAGACACACACTGCTCACAGCTTGTCCTGCTTATACATCTACCTACCTACAGCACTGCAACTTTCTGTACTGGAGCAACACACACATCGTCTCATCTGCGGAGGACAGGAGGACTGGATAGTGAAAACACCAGAGAGGATCACACTAAATATTGTAGTGAGTACTTGCTGGAAATCAGCTTTTTTCCTGTCTGTGTGTTGGAGCTGGATCTGTCTGTGTGTTGGAGCTGGCTCTGTCTGTGTGTTGGAGCTGGATCTGTCTGTGTGTTGGAGCTGGCTCTGTCTGTGTGTTGGAGCTGGATCTGTCTGTGTGTTGGAGCTGGATCTGTCTGTGTGTTGGAGCTGGATCTGTCTGTATGTTGGGGCTGGCTCTGTCTGTGTTGGAGCTGGATCTGTCTGTGTGTTGGAGCTGGATCTGTCTGTGTGTTGGAGCTGTACTAATATAGGACAGTTGACAGAAGATGATTTGTATTAAGAGTAGCATTCAGGACAGATGGAAGGATCGCTGCTTGGATCTAGTGCCTCTATACTGTGGCTTTATCTTGGGTCTAATTAATTCCAACACATGCTGATCCTCAGTGATCTATTGGATGTATTCAGAAGGAAACGGTTGTATTGCTGATTGCGACCTGAGAAGGAAACGGTTGTATTGCTGATAGCGACCTGAGAAGGAAACGGTTGTATTGCTGATTGCGACCTGAGAAGGAAACGGTTGTATTGCTGATAGCGACCTGAGAAGGAAACGGTTGTATTACTGATTGCGACCTGAGAAGGAAACGGTTGTATTGCTGATTGCGACCTGAGAAGGAAACGGTTGTATTGCTGATTGCGACCTGAGAAGGAAACGGTTGTATTGCTGATAGCGACCTGAGAAGGAAACGGTTGTATTGCTGATTGCGACCTGAGAAGGAAACGGTTGTATTGCTGATTGCGACCTGAGAAGGAAACGGTTCTATTGCTGATAGCGACCTGAGAAGGAAACGGTTGTATTGCTGATTGCGACCTGAGAAGGAAACGGTTGTATTGCTGATTGCGACCTGAGAAGGAAACGGTTGTATTGCTGATTGCGACCTGAGAAGGAAACGGTTGTATTGCTGATTGCGACCTGAGAAGGAAACGGTTGTATTGCTGATTGCGACCTGAGAAGGAAACGGTTGTATTGCTGATTGCGACCTGAGAAGGAAACGGTTGTATTGCTGATTGCGACCTACTATTAATGAAACGCACTTTGCTCACTTGCCGTTTGCAATCACCAAAAGCAGTTCTGTTTCTCTCGCCATTTCTCTCTCTCACTCTCTCGGTTTCTCAGTCTCGCACTCTCGCTCTGTCTCTGTCCACACTTACAAAGTGGATGCTTTGCAAAAGGAGAGAGAGAGCAGAGGGAGCCGGGGCGAGAACGCTACAAGAGAGAGAGAGAGGAAAGACAGGAATTAGGGAGAGAGTGGAGGGCATTGAAAGCAGTGACACTGGCCAGACAATTAGCTGAGGATTCCATTGTGCGGCCCTTTCTCTCCCCATGGCCCCATGGCAGAGGTCAGGGGACGAGTTGACCCGTGTCAACTCTCCAGCATGGAACCCATTATCCTCTCCTGATTGATTAGTTTTAGTGGAAATCACTTATATCTATTCCTCCCTTCTATCTTCTCCTCCCTTCTATCTATTCTTCCTTCTATCTCCTACTCTTCTATCTTCCCTCTTCTATCTATTCTCCCTTCTTTCTTCCCCTCTTCTATCTATTCCTCCCTTCTTTGTTCTAATCTTCTATCTATTCTCCCGTCTATCTTCCCCTCTTCTATTCTCCCTTCTTTCTTCTCCTCTTCTATCTATTCCTCCCTTCTATCTTCTCCTCTTCTATCTATTCATTCCTTCTTTCTTCTACTCTTCTATCTATTCTTCCTTCTATCTTCTCCTACCTTCTCTCTATTCCTCCCTTCTTTCTTCTCCTCCATTGTGCTGTTTTTGTTATTTTTCTCTATTGTTGGTTACTGTTATTTTAAAGCTCACATTTCTGGGATTTGTGGGCTGGGAGATGCATTTCTGGGTGTGTGAGAGGGGAGCGGGGGAGAAGGCCGAGACTCTCTTTCCCTGCCCCAGCCCCATTCAGCCCTAACCCCATTCAGCTCCAGCCCCAATCCCTGCCCCAGCCCCATACCTCAATCCCAGCCCCAATCCCTGCCCCATACCCCAATCCCTGCCCCATTCAGTCCCATTCCCCAAACCCTTCCCCAGCCTCATACCCCAGTCCCTGCCCCAGCCTCATACACCAGTCCCTGCCCCAGCCCCATTCAGCCCCAGCCTCATACCCCAATCCCTGCCCCGAGCCTCATACCCCAATCCCTGCCCCCAGCCTCATACCCCAGTCCCTGCCCCAGCCCCATTCAGCCCGAGCCTCATACCCCAATCCCTACCCCAGCCTCATACCCCAGTCCCTGCCTCAGCCCCATTCAGCCCCATACCCCAATACCTGTCCCAGTCCAATTCAGCACCATACCCCAATCCCAGCCCTATACTCCAAACCCTCCCCCAGCCTCATTCAGCCCCATACTCCAATCCCTGCCCCATTCAGCCCCATACCCCAAACCCTGCCCCAGCCTCATACCCCAGTCCCTGCCTCAGCCCCATTCAGCCCCAGCCTCATACTCCAAACCCTGCCCCAGCCTCATACCCCAGACCCTGCCTCAGCCCCATTCAGTCCCATACCCCAATCCCTGCCCCAGCCCCATACCCCAATCCCTGCCCCAGCCTGATACCCCAGTCCCTGCCTCTGCCCCATTCAGCCCCATACCCCAGTCCCTGCCTCTGCCTCTGCCCCATTCAGCACCATACCCTAAACCCTGCCCCAGCCTCATTCAGCCCCAGCGTCATACCCCAGTCCCTGCCTCAGCCCCATTCAGTCCCAGCCTCATACCCCAGTCCCTGCATCAGTCCCATTCAGCCCCAACCCCATTCAGCCCCAGCCTCATACCCCAAACCCTGCCCCAGCCTCATACCCCAAACTCTGCCCCAGCGTCATACCCCAGTCACTGCCCCAGCCCCTTTCAGCCCCATAACCCAGTCCCTGCCTCAGTCCCATTCAGCCCCAGCCTCATTCAGCCCCAGCCTCATACCCCAGTCCCTGCCTCAGCCCCATTCAGCCCCAGCCCCATACCCCAGTCCCTGCCTCAGCCTCATTCAGCCCCAGACCCATTAAGCCCCAGCCCCATACCCCAGTCCCTGCCCCAGGCCCATTCAGCCTCATACCCCAGTCCCTGCCCCAGCCCCATACCCCAGTCCATGCCCCAGCCCCATTCAACCCCAGCCCCATTCAGCCCCATCCCCAGGCTCCCAGCCTTCAAGCCCTAGCCCCAACCTCCCTGTCTGGATGCCCAAGCCCTAGCCCCAACATCCCTGTCTGGATGCCCAAGCCCTAGCCCCAACCTCCCTGTGTGGATGCCCAAGCCCTAGCCCCAACCTCCCTGTCTGGATGCCCAAGCCCTAGCCCCAACCTCCCTGTCTGGATGCCTAAGCCCTAGCCCCAACCTCCCTGTCTGGATGCCCAAGCCCTAGCCCCAACCTCCCTGTCTGGATGCCCAAGCCCTCCAGCACACCTCACACTGTTTTAAGTGTTTATCCCCCATCCAGGAACATCAAAGGAAGACTGGAAGGCTGGGTCTTAGATGTCCATGTCTGACTTCTAGTTTCATGCCTTGAAGGATTAGGACTACCACTCTCCTCCTCATCCTCCTCCTCTTCCTCCTCACGTTATATTTATATTTCTAAATCCCTCTAAAAGGTCTTACCAGCAGCTCAGGCATGGCCTGTTGTCTGAGCAACCAGCCAGTCAGCCAGTCAGCCACTCAGCCAGCCAGCCAGTCAGCCAGTCAGCCAGTCAGTCAGCCAGCCAGTCAGCCAGTCAGCCAGTCAGAGAGTTGGTCTGCCAGCCAGCCAGTCAGTCAGTCAGTCAGTCAGTCCTTCCAGCTGGTTTAGTTTAAGCCCCTCCATATAAACTGGGAAAGGGCCAATGTGTGTGCATGTGTGTGTGTTGTCCCCTACAGGGGTATCATGTAGATAATACATTGAGTACTTGTTAAAGCAGGGTTTAGGGTTTAGGGAGCAGAAGGAAAGGGTTTAATAAGAAGCAGTATTCTGGATGGACAGAGAGAGTCCATTTGATGCTCCTGTATCAGACAGAAGATTACCACAGCCTAATGGACCTTCTTTAAAACTGGCAATGTCTCTCAAATGGCACCATATTCCCTATATAGTGCACTACTTTAGACCAGAGTCCTATGGAGCCCTATTCCCTATATAGTCCACTACTTCAGACCAGAGCCCTATGGAACCCTATTCCCTATATAGTCCACTACTTCAGACCAGAGCCCTATGGAACCCTATTCCCTATATAGTGCACTACTTTAGACCAGAGCCCAATGTAACCCTATTCCCTATATAGTCCACTACTTCAGACCAGAGCCCATAGGGCATGTGGGACATGGCCCTGCTCTCTGTCTGCAGTGAGCCCTTGTGGTGTTACGTTTCAACTCTTCTTCCATGTTTATTTTCTATTTCTTTTCCAGGTGTTTTTCTAAGGTGGGATTGTTTTTTTTAACTTGTCTTTTTTTCTTACAATTTATTTGATCTTAAAACTGCGTTGTTGGTTAAGGGCTTGTGAGTCAGCATTTCACTGTACGGTCTACACTTATTGTATTCAGCATTTCACTGTACGGTCTACAATTGTTGTATTCAGCATTTCACTGGAAGGTCTACTACACCTGTTGTATTCAGCATTTCACTGTGAGGTCTACTACACCTGTTGTATTCAGCATTTCACTGTGAGGTCTACTACACCTGTTGTATTCAGCATTTCACTGTGAGGTCTACTAAACCTGTTGTATTCAGCATTTCACTGTAAGGTCTACTACACCTGTTGTATTCAGCATTTCACTGTACGGTCTACTACACCGGTTGTATTCAGCATTTCACTGTAAGGTCTACTACACCTGTTGTATTCAGCATTTCACTGTACGGTCTACTACACCGGTTGTATTCAGCATTTCACTGTAAGGTCTACTACACCTGTTGTATTCAGCATTTCACTGTACGGTCTACAATTGTTGTATTCAGCATTTCACTGTAAGGTCTACTACACCTGTTGTATTCAGCATTTCACTGTACGAATCTACAAATGTTGTATTCAGCATTTCACTGTGAGGTCTACTACACATGTTGTATTCAGCATTTCACTGTGAGGTCTACTACACCTGTTGTATTCATCATTTCACTGTGAGGTCTACTACACCTGTTGTATTCAGCATTTCACTGTGAGGTTTACAGCTGTTGTATTTGGCACATGTGACAAATAACGTTTGATTTGATTTGATTGAAGCCGAGGTCTTTTTCAAAGATGTGATTGGAGCACAACTCTTTTTCAAAGATGTGATTGGAGCACAACTCTTTTTCAAAGATGTGATTGGAGCACAACTCTTTCTCATCTTCTATTTCCTCGTCCCAACTGTGTTTATTTTTTAAACAAAAGAATGGTCAAACTAAACTGTAACAATATTTCCCTTAACAAACTTACCGTCTGGATCAACATCCTGTACCAGATGTCAGAATTAGGAATGATCAGAGAGATAGAGAGAGAGATGGGGTGACGGAGTTAGGAGTGATCAGAGAGATGGGGAGAGAGATGGGGTGATGGAGTTAGGAGTGATCAGAGAGATGCGAAGAGAGATAGGGTGACAGAATTAGGAGTGATAAGAGAGATGGGGAGAGAGATGGGGTGACGGAGTTAGGAGTGATCAGAGAGATGCGAAGAGAGATGGAATTAGGAGTGATCAGTGAGATGGGGAGAGAGATGGGGTGACGGAGTTAGGAGTGATCAGAGAGATGGGGAGAGAGATGGGGTGACGGAGATAGGAGTGATCAGAGAGATGGGGAGAGAGATGGGGTGACGAAGTTAGGAGTGATCAGAGAGATGGGTGACGGAGTTAGGAGTGATCAGAGAGATGGGGAGAGAGATGGGGTGACAAAGTTAGGAGTGATCAGAGAGATGGGTGACGGAGTTAGGAGTGATCAGAGAGATGGGGTGACGGAGTAAGGAGTGTTCAGAGAGATGGGGTGATGGAGTTAGGAATGATCAGAGAGATGGGTGACGGAGTTGGGAGTGATCAGAGAGATGGGGTGACGGAGTAAGGAGTGTTCAGAGAGATGGGGTGATGGAGTTAGGAATGATCAGAGAGATGGGGAGAGAGATTAGGTGATGGAGTTAGGAGTGATCAGAGAGACGGGGAGAGAGATGGGGTGATGGAGTTAGGAGTGATCAGAAAGATGGGGAGAGAGATGGGGTGATGGAGTTAGGAGTGATCAGAGAGATGGGGAGAGAGATGGGGGGACGGAGTTAGGAATGATCAGAGAGATGGGGAGAGAGATGGGGGGACGGAGTTAGGAATGATCAGAGAGATGGGGAGAGAGATGGGGGGACGGAGTTAGGAATGATCAGAGAGATGGGGAGAGAGATGGGGTGACGGAGTTAGGAGTGATCAGAGAGATGGAGAGAGAGATGGGGTGACGGAGTTAGGAGTGATCAGAGAGATGGGGTGATGGAGTTAGGAGTGATCAGAGAGACGGGGAGAGAGATGGGGTGATGGTGTTAGGAGTGATCAGAAAGATGGGGAGAGAGATGGGGTGATGGAGTTAGGAGTGATCAGAGAGATGGGGAGAGAGATGGGGTGACGGAGGTAGGAGTGATCAGAGAGATGGGGAGAGAGATGGGGGGGACGGAGTTAGGAATGATCAGAGAGATGGGGAGAGAGAGGGGGGGACGGAGTTAGGAATGATCAGAGAGATGGGGAGAGAGATGGGGGGACGGAGTTAGGAATGATCAGAGAGATGGGGAGAGAGATGGGGGGACGGAGTTAGGAATTATCAGAGAGATGGGGAGAGAGATGGGGTGACGGAGTTAGGAGTGATCAGAGAGATGGAGAGAGAGATGGGGTGACGGAGTTAGGAGTGATCAGAGAGATGGACAGAGAGATGGGGTGACAGAGTTAGGAGTGCTCAGAGAGATGGGGTGACGGAGTAAGGAGTGATCAGAGAGATGGGTGACGGAGTAAGGAGTGATCAGAGAGATGGGGTGACAGGGTGACGGAGTAAGGAGTGATCAGAGAGATGGGGTGACGGAGTTAGGAGTGATCAGAGAGATGGGGTGACAGAGTTAGGAGTGATCAGAGAGATGGGGTGACGGAGTAAGGAGTGATCAGAGAGATGGGTGATGGAGTAATGAGTGATCAGAGAGATGGTGAGAGAGATGGGGTGACGGAGTTAGGAGTGATCAGAGAGATGGGGTGACGGAGTTAGGAGTGATCAGAGAGATGGGGAGAGAGATGTGGTGATGGAGTTAGGAGTGATCAGAGAGATGGGGTGACGGAGTAAGGAGCGATCAGAGAGATGGGGAGAGAGATTGGTGACGGAGTTATGAGTGATCAGAGAGATGGGGAGAGAGATGGGGTGACAGAGTTAGGAGTGATCAGAGAGATGGGGTGACGGAGTTAGGAGTGATCAGAGAGATGGGGTGACAGAGTTAGGAGTGATCAGAGAGATGGGGTGACGGAGTTAGGAGTGATCAGAGAGATGGGGAGAGAGATGGGGTGACAGAGTTAGGAGTGATCAGAGAGATGGGGTGACGGAGTTAGGAGTGATCAGAGAGATGGGGTGACGGGGTTAGGAGTGATCAGAGAGATGGGGAGAGAGATGGGGTGACGGAGTTAGGAGTGATCAGAGAGGTGGGGTGATGGAGTTAGGAGTGATCAGAGAGATGGGGAGAGAGATGGGGTGATGGAGTTAGGAGTGATCAGAGAGGTGGGGTGATGGAGTTAGGAGTGATCAGAGAGATGGGGAGAGAGATGGGGGAGAGGGGAAAGAAAGAATTCATATCTTAGAATAAATTGTTAAAGACGGCCAGAACCCACTGGATTCTCCTGTTACATTAAAGACTACCAGAACCCACTGGATTCTCCTGTTACATTAAAGACTACCAGAACCCACTGGATTCTCCTGTTACATTAAAGACTACCAGAACCCACTGGATTCTCCTGTTACATTAAAGACTACCAGAACCCACTGGATTCTCCTGTTACATTAAAGACTACCAGAACCCACTGGATTCTCCTGTTACATTAAAGACCACCAGAACCCACTGGATTCTCCTGTTACATTAAAGACTACCAGAACCCACTGGATTCTCCTGTTACATTAAAGACTACCAGAACCCACTGGATTCTCCTGTTACATTAAAGACTACCAGAACCCACTGGATTCTCCTGTTACATTAAAGACTACCAGAACCCACTGGATTCTCCTGTTACATTAAAGACTACCAGAACCCACTGGATTCTCCTGTTACATTAAAGACTACCAGAACCCACTGGATTCTCCTGTTACATTAAAGACTACCAGAACCCACTGGATTCTCCTGTTACATTAAAGACTACCAGAACCCACTGGATTCTCCTGTTACATTAAAGAGTACCAGAACCCACTGGACTACAGGACAAAATACAAACCCTCCAACCCATTTCCCACCTGGACAAAAGGAACATCCCTACGTGAGAATACTATTCATTATTTACAGCTCAGCGTTCAACACCATAGTACCCACAAAGCTCATCACTAAGCTAAGGACCCTTGGACTAAACACCTCCCTCTGCAACTGGATCCTGGACATCCTGACGGGCCGCCCCCAGGTGGTAAGTGTAGGTAACAACATATCTGCCATGCTGAGCTTCCACACTGCTTAGTCCCTTCCTGTATTCCCTGTTCACCCACGACTGCGTGACCAAGCATTACTCCAACAACATCATTAAGTCTGATGACGACACAACAGTGGTAGGCCTGATCATCGACAACGATGAGAGAGCCTATATGGAGGAGGTCAGAGACCTGGTAGTATTGAGGCAGGACAACAACCTCTCCCTCAATATGAGCAAGACAAAGGGGCTGATCGTGGACTATAGGAAAAGGAGGGCCGAACAGGCCCCCATTAACATTGATAGGGCTGTAGTTGAGCGGGTTGAGCTCTTCATGTCCCTTGGTGTCCACATCACCAACATTATGGTCCAAACACACCAAGACAGTGAAGAGGGCACGACAACAACTTATCCCCCTCAGGAGGCTGAAAAGATTTAGCATTGGTCCCCAGATCCTCAAAAAGGTTTTACAGCTGCACCATCAAGAGCATCCTTAACGGATACATCACCGCCTGGCAAATGCTCGGCCTCTGACCACAGGGCACAACAGAGGGTGGAGCGTACGGCCCAGTACATCACTGGGGTGAAGCTTCCTGCCATCCAGGACCTCTATACCAGGCGTTGTTAGAGAAGGGCACAACAAAAAAATATCAAAGACTCCAGTCAGCCAAGTCATAGACTGTTCTCTCTTCTACCGGTACAGGACAAGCGGTACTGGATCGCCAAATCTAGTTCCAAAAGGCTCCTTAACATCTTCTACCCCCAAGCCATTAGACTGCAGAACAATTACTCAAATGGCGACCCGGACTATTTACGTTGAAACCCAACACCCCTTTGTTTTTACACTACTGCTACTCGCTGTTTGAGTAGTCACTTTACAACCGACTACCTGAACCTCTCCACATTGACTCTGTACCGTAATACCCTGTATATAGCCTCCACATTGACTCTGTACCGTAATACCCTGTATATAGCCTCCACATTGACTATGTACCGGTACCCCCTGTATATAGCCTCCACATTGACTCTGTACTGGTACCCCCTGTATGTAGCCTCCACAATGACTCTGTACTGGTACCCCCAGTATATAGCCTCCACATTGACTGTACCGGTACCCCCTGTATATAACCTCCACATTGACTCTGTACCGGTACCCCCTGTATATAGCCTCCACATTGACTCTGTACTGGTACCCCCTGTATATAGCCTCCACATTGACTCTGTACCGTAACACCCTGTATATAGCCTCCACATTGACTCTATATCGTAACAACCTGAATATAACCTCCACATTGACTCTGTACCGTAACACCCTGTATATAGCCTCCACATTGACTCTGTACCGGTACCCCCTGTATATAGCCTCCACATTGACTCTGTACCGTAACAGCCTGTATATAGCCTCCACATTGACTCTGTACTGGTACCCCCTGTATATAGCCTCCACATTGACTCTGTACCGTAATACCCTGTATATAGCCTCCACATTGACTCTGTACCGGTACCCCCTGTATATAGCCTCCACATTGAGTCTGTACTGGTACCCCCTGTATATAGCCTCCACATTGACTCTGTACCGGTACCCCCTGTATATAGCCTCCACGTTGAGTCTGTACTGGTACCCCCTGTATATAGCCTCCACATTGACTCTGTACTGGTACCCCCTGTATATAGCCTCCACATTGACTCTGTACCGGTACCCTCTGTATATAGCCTCCACATTGACTATGTACCGGTACCCCCTGTATATAGCCTCCACATTGACTCTGTACTGGTACCCCCTGTATATAGCCTCCACATTGACTCTGTTGTACCGGTACACCCTGTATATAGCCTCCACAATGACTCTGTACTGGTACCCCCAGTATATAGCCTCCACATTGACTGTACCGGTACCCCCTGTATATAGCCGCCACATTGACTCTGTACCGGTACCCCCTGTATATAGCCTCCACATTGACTCTGTACTGGTACCCCCTGTATATAGCCTCCACATTGACTCTGTACCGTAACACCCTGTATATAGCCTCCACATTGACTCTATATCGTAACAACCTGTATATTACCTCCACATTGACTCTGTACCGTAACACCCTGTATATAGCCTCCACATTGACTCTGTACCGGTACCCCCTGTATATAGCCTCCACATTGACTCTGTAACGTAACAGCCTGTATATAGCCTCCACATTGACTCTGTACCGTAATACCCTGTATATAGCCTCCACATTGACTCTGTACTGGTACCCCCTGTATATAGCCTCCACATTGACTCTGTACCGTAATACCCTGTATATAGCCTCCACATTGACTCTGTACCGGTACCCCCTGTATATAGCCTCCACATTGAGTCTGTACTGGTACCCACTGTATATAGCCTCCACATTGACTCTGTACCGGTACCCCCTGTATATAGCCTCCACGTTGAGTCTGTACTGGTACCCCCTCTATATAGCCTCCACATTGACTCTGTACTGGTACCCCCTGTATATAGCCTCCACATTGACTCTATATCGTAACAACCTGTATATAACCTCCACATTGACTCTGTACCGTAACACCCTGTATATAGCCTCCACATTGACTCTGTACCGGTACCCCCTGTATATAGCCTCCACATTGACTCTGTACCGTAACAGCCTGTATATAGCCTCCACATTGACTCTGTACCGTAATACCCTGTATATAGCCTCCACATTGACTCTGTACTGGTACCCCCTGTATATAGCCTCCACATTGACTCTGTACCGTAATACCCTGTATATAGCCTCCACATTGACTCTGTACCGGTACCCCCTGTATATAGCCTCCACATTGAGTCTGTACTGGTACCCCCTGTATATAGCCTCCACATTGACTCTGTACCGGTACCCCCTGTATATAGCCTCCACGTTGAGTCTGTACTGGTACCCCCTGTATATAGCCTCCACATTGACTCTGTACTGGTACCCCCTGTATATAGCCTCCACATTGACTCTGTACCGGTACCCTCTGTATATAGCCTCCACATTGACTATGTACCGGTACCCCCTGTATATAGCCTCCACATTGACTCTGTACTGGTACCCCCTGTATATAGCCTCCACATTGACTCTGTTGTACCGGTACACCCTGTATATAGCCTCCACAATGACTCTGTACTGGTACCCCCAGTATATAGCCTCCACATTGACTGTACCGGTACCCCCTGTATATAGCCTCCACATTGACTCTGTACCGGTACCCCCTGTATATAGCCTCCACATTGACTCTGTACTGGTACCCCCTGTATATAGCCTCCACATTGACTCTGTACCGTAACACCCTGTATATAGCCTCCACATTGACTCTATATCGTAACAACCTGTATATTACCTCCACATTGACTCTGTACCGTAACACCCTGTATATAGCCTCCACATTGACTCTGTACCGGTACCCCCTGTATATAGCCTCCACATTGACTCTGTAACGTAACAGCCTGTATATAGCCTCCACATTGACTCTGTACCGTAATACCCTGTATATAGCCTCCACATTGACTCTGTACTGGTACCCCCTGTATATAGCCTCCACATTGACTCTGTACCGTAATACCCTGTATATAGCCTCCACATTGACTCTGTACCGGTACCCCCTGTATATAGCCTCCACATTGAGTCTGTACTGGTACCCACTGTATATAGCCTCCACATTGACTCTGTACCGGTACCCCCTGTATATAGCCTCCACATTGACTCTGTACCGGTACCCTCTGTATATAGCCTCCACATTGACTCTGTACCGGTACCCCCTGTATATAGCCTCCACATTGACTCTGTTGTACCGGTACACCCTGTATATAGCCTCCACAATTACTCCGTACTGGTACCCCCAGTATATAGCCTCCACATTGACTCTGTACCGGTACACCCTGTATATAGCCTCCACAATGACTCTGTACTGGTACCCCCAGTATATAGCCTCCACATTGACTCTGTACCTTACCCCCAGTATATAGCCTCCACATTGACTCTGTACCGGTACCCCCTGTATATAGCCTCCACAATGACTCTGTACTGGTACCCCCAGTATATAGCCTCCACATTGACTCTGTACCTTACCCCCAGTATATAGCCTCCACATTGACTCTGTACCGGTACCCCCTGTATATAGCCTCCACAATGACTCTGTACTGCTACCCCCAGTATATAGCCTCCACATTGACTCTCTACCGGTACCCTCTGTATATAGCCTCCACATTGACTCTGTACCGGTACCCCCAGTATATAGCCTCCACATTGACTCTGTACCGGTACCCTCTGTATATAGCCTCCACATTGACTCTGTACTGGTACCCCCTGTATATAGCCTCCACATTGACTCTGTTGTACCAGTACCCCCTGTATATAGCCTCCACAATGACTCTGTACTGGTACAAGACAGAGGTCAGACAGAGGTCAGACAGAGGGTACAGGTCCACAGGCTGAGGAACAGGTTCTCTCCTCTCTACTGATCACAGGCTGAGGAACAGGTTCTCTCTGCTGATCAAAGGCTGAGGAGCAGGTTCTCGCCTCTCTCCTGATCACAGACTGAGGAACAGGTTCTCTCCTCTCTACTGATCACAGGCCAAGGAACAGGTTCTCTCTGCTGATCACAGGCTGAGGAACAGGTTCTCTCCTCTCTCCTGATCACAGGTTGAGGAACAGGTTCTTTCCTCTCTACTGATCAAAGGCTGAGGAGCAGGTTCTCGCCTCTCTCCTGATCACAGGCTGAGGAACAGGTTCTCTCCTCTCTACTGATCACAGGCTGAGGAACAGGTTCTCTCCTCTCTGCTGATCACAGATTGAGGAACAGATACTGTCCTCTCCACTGATCACAGGCTGAGGACAGGTTCTCTCCTCTCTACTGATCACAGGCTGAGGAACAGGTTCTCTCCTCTCTGCTGATCACAGGCTGAGGAACAGGATCTCTCCTCTCTGCTGATCACAGGCTGAGGAACAGTTTCTCTCCTCTCTGCTGATCACAGGCTGAGGAACAGGTTCTCTCCTCTCTCTACTCATCACAGGCTGAGGACAGGTTCTCTCCTCTCTCTACTCATCACAGACTGAGGAACAGATTTTCTCCTCTCTGCTGATCACAGGCTGAGGAACAGGTTCTCTCCTCTCTACTGATCATAGACTGAGGAACAGGTTCTCTCCTGTCACAGGCTGAGAATGGAGTGGAGGGATCACTAAGGAACTGTCTCTGAATGGAGAGAGGCTGAACTGTTTATCCTTTTTCTCTGATGTCTGACGACCTACACTTTTGTTTATTAGGTTTCATCTCTGCTGTCTGACGACCCACACGTTTGTTCATTAGGTTTCATCTCTGCTGTCTGACGACCCACACTTTTGTTTATTAGGTTTCATCTCTGCTGCCTGGCGACCCACACGTTTGTTCATTAGGTTTTATCTCTGCTGCCTGGCGACCCACACGTTTGTTCATTAGGTTTTATCTCTGCTGCCTGGCGACCCACACGTTTGTTCATTAGGTTTCATCTCTGCTGTCTGACGACCCACACGTTTGTTCATTAGGTTTCATCTCTGCTGTCTGACGACCCACACGTTTGTTCATTAGGTTTTATCTCTGCTGCCTGACGACCCACACGTTTGTTCATTAGGTTTTATCTCTGCTGCCTGACGACCCACACGTTTGTTCATTAGGTTTTATCTCTGCTGCCTGGCGACCCACACGTTTATTCATTAGGTTTTATCTCTGCTGCCTGACGACCCACACGTTTGTTCATTAGGTTTTATCTCTGCTGCCTGGCGACCCACACGTTTATTCATTAGGTTTTATCTCTGCTGCCTGGCGACCCACTTGTTTGTTTAGCAGATGTTATCTCTTCTTACAGATCCTCATCTGAGTTAGACTTTCTCTAGGCATTGGAAGCAGCTGCTGTGAGGGTGTAAGGTTTTGAGGGTGTGAGGTTTTAAGGGTGTGAGGTTTTGAGGGTGTGAGAGAGGGAGCGAGGGTGTGAGGTTTTGAAGGTGTAAGTGATGGAGTGAGGGTGTGAGGGAGTGAGCGAGGGAGTGAGGGTGTGAGGTTTTGAGGGTGTGAGCGAGGGTGTAAGTGTGTGAGGGTTTGGTTATGTGGGGGGCAGCCAGTCTTTACAGATGTGGGTGTGGTTATGTGGGGGGGCAGCCAGTCTTTATAGATGTGGGTGTGGTTATGTGGGGGGCAGTCAGTCTTTATAGATGTGGGTGTGGTTATGTGGGGGGCAGCCAGTCATTATAGATGTGGGTGTGGTTATGTGGGGGGGCAGCCAGTCTTTATAGATGTGGGTGTGGTTATGTGGGGGGCAGCCAGTCTTTACAGATGGGGGTGTGGTTATGTGGGGGGGCAGCCAGTCTTTATAGATGTGGGTGTGGTTATGTGGGGGGCAGTCAGTCTTTATAGATGTGGGTGTGGTTATGTGGGGGGCAGCCAGTCATTATAGATGTGGTTGTGGTTATGTGGGGGGGCAGCCAGTCTTTATAGATGTGGGTGTGGTTATGTGGGGGGCAGCCAGTCTTTACAGATGTGGGTGTGGTTATGTGGGGGGGCAGCCAGTCTTTATAGATGTGGGTGTGGTTATGTGGGGGGCAGTCAGTCTTTATAGATGTGGGTGTGGTTATGTGGGGGGCAGCCAGTCATTATAGATGTGGGTGTGGTTATGTGGGGGGGCAGCCAGTCTTTATAGATGTGGGTGTGGTTATGTGGGGGGCAGCCAGTCTTTATAGATGTGGGTGTGGTTATGTGGGGGGGCAGCCAGTCTTTATAGATGTGGGTGTGGTTATGTGGGGGTTAAGTCCATCTTCATAGATCTGCATGTTGTTTGTCTAGATGTTTCTATTCTTTGTTGTTTGTAGTAGAATGTACTTTGTGACTGTTACAGTAGCATAATGCTGTGTTTTTCCAGATTGTGTTTTGTGTTTACAAAGTTAAAACTTAAAATGTTTCCAGCTGCCATGGTGCATTGTAAGCTTTTTAAAGATTTCTAGTAAAATAAATAAATGTCTATAAGTGCATCTATTTTATTTTATTTGTTATTTTACCTTTATTTAACCAGGTAGGCTAGTTGAGAACCAGTTCTCATTTGCAACTGCGACCTGGCCAAGATAAAGCATAGCAGTGTGAACAGACAACACAGAGTTACACATGGAGTAAACAAATAACAAGTCAATAACACAGTAGAAAAAAAGAGTCTATATACATTGTGTGCAAAAGGCATGAGGAGGTATGCGAATAATTACAATTTTGCAGATTAACGCTGGAGTGATAAATGATCAGATGATCATGTACAGGTAGAGATTTTGGTGTGCAAAAGAGCAGAAAAGTAAATAAATATAAACAGTATGGGGATGAGGTAGGTAAAATTGGGTGGGCTATTTACCAATAGACTATGTACAGCTGCAGCGATCAGTTAGCTGCTCAGATAGCAGATGTTTGAAGTTGGTGAGGGAGATAAAAGTCTCCAACTTCAGCGATTTTTGCAATTCGTTCCAGTCACAGGCAGCAGAGAACTGGAACGAAAGGCGGCCAAATTAGGTGTTGGCTTTAGGGATGATCAGTGAGATACACCTGCTGGAGCGCGTGCTATGGGTGGGTGTTGCCATCGTGACCAGTGAACTGAGATAATGCGGAGCTTTACCTAGCATGGACTTGTAAATGACCTGGAGCCAGTGGGTCTGACGACGAATATGTAGCGAGGGCCAGCCGACTAGAGCATACAGGTTGCAGTGGTGGGTGGTAGAAGGTTCTTTATTAACAAAACGGATGGCACTGTGATAAACTGCATCCAGTTTGCTGAGTAGAGTGTTGGAAGCTATTTTGTAGATGACATCGCTGAAGTCGAGGATCGGTAGGATAGTCAGTTTTACTAGGGTAAGTTTGGTGGCGTGAGTGAAGGAGGCTTTGTTGTGGAATAGAAAGCCGACTCTAGATTTGATTTTAGAGTGGAGATGTTTGATATGAGTCTGGAAGGAGAGTTTACAGTCTAGCCAGACACCTAGGTACTTATAGATGTCCACATATTCTAGGTCGGAACCATCCAGGGTGGTGATGCTAGTCGGGCGTGCGGGTGCAGGCAGCGAACAGTTGAAAAGCATTCATTTGGTTTTACTAGCATTTAAGAGCAGTTGGAGGCCACGGAAGGAGTGTTGTATGGCATTGAAGCTCGTTTGGAGGTTAGATAGCACAGTGTCCAAGGACGGGCCGGAAGTATATAGAATGGTGTCGTCTGCGTAGAGGTGGATCAGGGAATCGCCCGCAGCAAGATAAACATCATTGATATATACAGAGAAAAGAGTCGGCCTGAGAATTGAACCCTGTGGCACCCCCATAGAGACTGCCAGAGGACCGGACAGCATGCCCTCCGATTTGACACACTGAACTCTGTCTGCAAAGTAGTTGGTGAACCAGGCAAGGCAGTCATCAGAAAAACCGAGGCTACTGAGTCTGTCGATAAGAATATTTTGATTGACATAGTCGAAAGCCTTGGCAAGGTTGATGAAGACGGCTGCACAGTACTGTCTTTTATCGATGACGGTTATGATATCGTTTAGTACCTTGAGCGTGGCTGAGGTGCACCCGTGACCAGCACAGAAACCAGATTGCACAGCGGAGAAGGTACGGTGGGATTCGAAATGGTCAGTGACCTGTTTGTTGACTTGGCCTTCGAAGACCTTAGATAGGCAGGGCAGGATGGATATAGGTCTGTAACAGTTTGGGTCCAGGTTGTCTCCCCCTTTGAAGAGGGGGATGACTGCGGCAGCTTTCCAATCCTTGGGGATCTCAGACGATATGATAGAGAGGTTGAACAGGCTGGTAATAGGGGTTGCGACAATGGCGGCGGATAGTTTCAGAAATAGAGAGTCCAGATTGTCAAGCCCAGCTAATTTGTACGGGTCCAGGTTTTGCGGCTCTTTCAGAACATCTGCTATCTGGATTTGGGTAAAGGAGAACCTGGAGAGGCTTGGGCAAGTAGCTGCGGGGAGGGGGGGGGGGGGGGGAGCTGTTAGCCGAGGTTGGAGTAGCCAGCAGGAAGGCATGGCCAGCCGTTGAGAAATGCTTGTTGAAGTTTTCGATAATCATGGATTTATCGGTGGTGACCGTGTTACCTAGCCTCAGTGCAAAGGGGCAGCTGGGAGGAGGTGCTCTTGTTCTCCATAGACTTTACAGTGTCCCAGAACTTTTTGGAGTTAGAGCTACAGGATGCAAATTTCTGCTTGAAAAAGCTAGCCTTTGCTTTCCTGACTGACTGCATGTATTGGTTCCTGACTTCCCTGAACAGTTGCATATCGCGGGGACTATTCAATGCTATTGCAGTCCGCCACAGGATGTTTTTGTGCTGGTCGAGGGCAGTCAGGTCTGGAGTGAACCAAGGGCTATATCTGTTCTTAGTTCTGCATTTTTTAACGGAGCATGCTTATCTAAAATGGTGAGGAAGTTACTTTTAAAGAATGACCAGACATCCTCAACTGACGGGATGAGGTCAATATCCTTCCAGGATACCCGGGCAAGGTCGATTAGAAAGGCCTGCTTGCAGAAGTGTTTTAGGGAGCGTTTGACAGTGATGAGGGGTGGTCGTTTGACTGCGGATCTGTAGCGGATACAGGCAATGAGGCAGTGATCGCTGAGATCCTGGTTGAAGACAGCGGAGGTGTATTTGGAGGGCCAGTTGGTCAGGATGACCTCTATGAGGGTGCCCTTGTTTACAGATTTAGGGTTGTACCTGGTGGGTTCCTTGATGATTTGTTTGAGATTGAGGGCATCTAGCTTAGATTGTAGGACTGCCGGGGTGTTAAGCGTATCCCAGTTTAGGTCACCTAACAGAACAAACTCTGAAGCTAGATGGGGGGCGATCAATTCACAAATGGAGGCCAGGGCACAGCTGGGAGCTGAGGGGGTCGGTAGCAGGCAGCAACAGTGAGAGACTTATTTCTGGAGAGAGTAATTTTGAAAATTAGTAGTTTGAACTGTTTGGGTATGGACCTGGAAAGTATGACATTACTTTGCAGGCTATCTCTGTAGTAGACTGCAACTCCTCCCCCTTTGGCAGTTCTATCTTGATGGAAAATGTTATAGTTGGGTATGGAAATCTCAGAATTTTTGGTGGCCTTCCTGAGCCAGGATTCAGACACGGCAAGGACATCAGGGTTAGCAGAGTGTGCTAAAGCAGTGAGTAAAACAAACTTAGGGAGGAGGCTTTTGATGTTGACATGCATGAAACCAAGGCTTTTTCGATCACCGAAGTCAACAAATGAGGGTGCCTGGGGACATGCAGGGCCTGGGTTTACCTTCACATCACCTGCGGAACATAGGAGGAGTAGTAAGAGGGTGCGGCTAAAGGCTATCAAAACTGGTCGCCTAGAGCGTTGTGGACAAAGAATAAAAGCATGGTAGAATATATTCAGGGCATAATGTGCAGACAGGGGTATGGTGGGGTGCGGGTACAGAGGAGGTAAGCCCAGGCACTGGGTGATGATAAGAGAGGTTGTAATTCTGGACATGCTGGTTGTAATGGGTGAGGTCACCGCATGTGTGGGAGGTGGGACAAAGGAGGTATCAGGGGTATGAAGAGTGGAACTATGGGCTCCATTGTAAACTAAAACAATGATAACTAACCTGAACAACAGTATACAAGGCATATTGACATATATATATATATATATATATAATATATATATATATAATATATTTCATATAGTCATTTCGATTAAGATGTTACGACATGGTTTAAGAAATGTATTAGCTTTAGCCTAGCCCCCTCCACATCTTTTTCTGCTGTTACAGCCCTGAGCCTAGCCCCCTCCATATCTCTTTCTGCTGTTACAGCCCTGAGCCTAGCCCCCTCCACATCTCTTTCTGCTGTTACAGCCCTGAGCCTAGCCCCCTCCACATCTCTTCCTGCTGTTACAGCCCTGAGCCTAGCTCCATTCTTCTGTGAGGAGAACACAGAGGTTTGCAACAAATAACTAGATAGGCATTAATCCTCTCCAGCCTTTGGCAGTCCTTAGGTAGGCAGACAGCCCAGATAGTGAGGATGAACCTCTGTTTTTCCAGCCTTTAGGTCCATCCTCGCCTGAGGACTGCTATGTGTGTAACTACATGATCAAAGTGATGTGAATATCTTTTATGAATATGCAAAGCAAAGCTTAATGTCCCTAAAGGGATCCTCAAGAAGTCTTTGGTGTTGTGCTGATGACTCATCTGGTGTGCTCTGTTCATTGCTGTAGCTAGCTCCCAATTGGCAACCTATTTATTTTATAGTGCAGTAATTCTGACCAGAGAACATAGGGGTCCAGAGTCCATCTTTTATTTATTTATGTTTATAACATTTAATCTTTATTTAACTAGGCAAGTCAATAAAGAACAAATTCTTATTTACTTTGGCGACATACCCCGGCCAAACCCGGAGGACACTGGGCCAATGGTGCACTGCTCTTTGGGACTCCCAATCACAGCCTTGATGTGGGGCAGGATGGATTCGAAAAAAGTACTGCAGTGACACTGATTGCACAGATGCAATGCCTCAGAACGCAGCACCACTCAGGAGACAATCTGAAGGCAATAGGGTCCCATTTGGGATGCAACCTCTTTTCTGTCTTTTCTAAAGGCCTTTAAACAAAGTGTTCATTAGTCGTTTGACTAGACTGTGTCTCATTGGGCAGAGCAGCAAATTCTAATCAGCATCTCAAATCGATCCATTAGGCTATACCTGACTGTCTGGACTAGTAGTAGTAGTAGTAGTAGTAGTAGTAGTAGTCTGATATATAAATGGTGTGTGTGTTCATCAGGGCAGACTAACTCTTTGTCTCTGAGGCCTACTGTTTCCTGGTCCAGAAGTGACAGATTGGAGCTCAGAAATGCCTGGAGGCCATAATAGCAGGACCCATAGCAGTGTGCAGCGCACATCTTCAGTAGTATGCACTATTGTTGCCTCAGACACAGAGATAACATCCCCAGACCAAGAGATATCAGACCCAGAGATAACAGCCCCAGACCAAAATATATCAGAACCAGAGATAACATCCCCAGACCCAGAGATAGCAGTCCCAGACCCAGAGATAACAGCTCCAGACCAAGAGATGTCAGACCCAGAGATAACAGCCCCAGACCAAAATATATCAGAACCAGAGATAACATCCCCAGACCCAGAGATAGCAGCCCCAGACCAGAAATAACAGCCCCAGACCCAGAGATACCAGCCCCAGACCAAGAGATATCAGACCAAGAGATAACAGACCCAGAGATAGCTGCCCCAGACCCAGAGATAACAGCCCCAGACCCAGAGATAACGTCCCCAAACCAAGAGATATCAGACCTAGAGATAGCAGCCCCAGACCCAGAGATAACAGCCCCAGACCCAGAGATAACAGCCCCAGACCAAGAGATATCAGACCCAGAGATAGCAGCCCCAGACCCAGAGATAGCAGCCCCAGACCCAGAGATAGCAGCCCCAGACCCAGAGATAGCAGCCCCAGACCCAGAGATAGCAGCCCCAGACCCAGAGATGGCAGCCCCAGACCCAGAGATAGCAGCCCCAGACCCAGAGATAACATCCCCAGACCAAGAGATATCAGACCCAGAGATAACAGCCCCAGACCCAGAGATAACAGCCCCAGACCAAGAGATATCAGCCCCAGACCAAGAGATATCAGCCCCAGAGATAACAGCCCCACACCCAGAGATAACAGCCCCAGATACAGAGATAACAGCCCCAGATACAGAGATAGCAGCCCCAGACCCAGAGATAGCAGCCCCAGACCAAGAGATATCAGCCCCAGACACAGAGACAACAGCCCCAGACACAGATATAACAGCCTCAGACCCAGATATTGCAAACCCAGACCAAGAGATAGCAGCCCCGGACCCAGGGATAGCAGGCCTAGACCCAGTGATAGCAGCCTCAGAGCAGAATGCTGTGTGTGTCTGCGGTAACCTTCACCGCACAGTATTCTTCTGCTCCAACATGAATTGTCATGGAGCCGTGGCATCAGTAGCAGTATCCCCAGCTCACCTATATCAGTAACCTCAAGTTAACATCTACATTCTCCCCAAAGCAACATCTACTGTCTCCCCAGCCCTCCTATAGGAGTCTCCCCAAGCTAACATCTACTGTCTCCCCAGACCTCCTATAGCAGTATCCCCAAGCTAACATCTACAGTCTCCCCAGCCCTCCTATAGCAGTATCCCCAAGCTAACATCTACAGTCTCCCCAGCCCTCCTACAACAGTATTCCCAAGCTAACCTCTACAGTATCCCCTGCTCTCCCAGCCTGCTTTGCACTCTCTCAGGTTTTTAATTGTTATTTAACCCTTTTTTTCCCAGGTAAGCTGACTGAGTACACATTCTCATTTACAGCAATGATGTGGGGAATAGTTACAGGGGAGAAGAGGGGAATGAATGAGCCAATTGTAAGATGGGGATGATTAGGTGACCATGATGGCATGAGGCGCCAGATTTGGAAATTATCGAGGACACCGGGGTTAATAACCCTACTCTTACCCCATCCCCAGCCCCAACCCTCCTAGCAGTTCCCCAAGCCCAACCCTCCTACCAGTTCCCCATCCCCAACCCCAGCACCAACCCCAACCCTCCTAGCAGTTCCCCACCGCATACCCCACACCAACCCTCCTAGCAGTTCCTCACCGCAAACCCCAGCCCCAACCCTTGTAGCAGTTCCCCAGCCCCAACACTCCTAGCAGTTAACCAGCCCCAACCCTCCTCCATTTTAGAAGTTCCCCAAACCCAGCCCCAACCCCAGCCATAACCCTCCTAACAGTGCGCTAGCCCCAACCCCAGCCCCAACCCTCATAGCAGTTTCCCGACCCCAACCGAAGCCCTCCTAGCAGTTTCCCAGCCCCAACCCTTGTAGCAGGTCCCCAACCCCAAACCCAACCATCCTAGAAGTTCCTCAAACCCAGTCCCAACCCCAGCCCCAACCCTCCTTGCAGTGCCCCAGCACCAACCACAGTCACAACCCTCCTAGCAGGTCCCCAACCCCAACCCTCCTAGCAGCTCCCCAACCCCAACCATCCTAGCAGTTCCCCAGCCACAACCCCAACCATCCTAGCAGTTCCCCAGCCCCAACCCCAGCCCCAACCCTCCTAGCAGTTCCCCAGCCCCAACCCTACTAGCAGTTCCCCAGCCCCAACCCCAGCCCCAACCTCCTAGTAGTTCCCCATCCCCAAACTCCTAGCAGTTCCCCAGCTTCAACCCTCCTAGCAGTTCCCCAGCTCCAACCCTCCTAGCAGTTCCCCAGCTCCAACCCTCCTAGCAGTTCCCCAGCTCCAACCCTCCTAGCAGTTCCCCAGCTCCAACCCTCCTAGCAGTTCCCCAGCTCCAACCCTCCTAGCAGTTCCCCAGCCCCAACCCTCATAGCAGTTATCCACCCCCAGCCCCAACCCCCCTAGCAGTTCCCCAAACCCATCCCCAGCCCCAACCCTCCTAGCAGTTCCCCGACCCCAACCCCAGCACTCCTAGCAGTTCCCCAGCCCCAACGCTTGTAGCAGTTCCCCAACCCCTCATCCCCAGCCCTAACTCTCCTAGCAGTTCCCCACCACCAACCCCCAGGCCCAACCCTCCTAGCAGGTTCCCAAACCCAAACCCAACCATTCTAGAAGTTCCCCAAACCCAGCCTCAACCCCAGCCACAACCCTCCTAGCAGTGCCCTAGCCCCAAACCCAGCCCCAACCCTCCTAGCAGTGCCCTGAGCCCAACCCAAGCCCTCCTAGCAGTTCCCCAGGCCCAACCCTCCTAGCAGGTTCCCAAACCCAAACCCAACCATTCTGGAAGTTCCCCAAACCCAGCTCCAACCCCAGCCACAACCCTACTAGCAGTGCCCTAGCCCCAACCCCAGCCCCAACCCTCCTAGCATTTCCCGACACCAACCCAAGCCCTCCTAGCAGTGCCCCAGCACCAACCCCAGTCACAACTCTAATAGCAGGTCTCCAACCCCAAACCCAACCATTCTAGAAGTTCTCCAAACCCTGCCCCAACCCCAGTCACAACCCTCCTAGCAGTGCCCAAGCCCCAATCCCAGCCCCAACCATCCTAGCAGTTCCCGACCCCAATCCCAGCCCTCATAGCAGTTCCCCAGCCCAAACACTTGTAGCAGTTCCCCAACCCAATCCCCAGCCCCAACCCTCCTAGCAGGTCCCCAAACTCAACCATTCTAGAAGTTCCCCAAACCCAGCCCCAACCCTAGCCACAACCCTCCTAGCAGTGCCCTAGCCCCAATCCCAGCCCCAACCCTCCTAGCAGGTCCCCGACCCCAACCCAAGCCCTCATAGCAGTTCCCCAGCCCCAACCCTCTTTGCAGTTCCCCAACCCCAGCCCCAACCCTCCTAGCAGGTCCCCAACCCCAACAATCCTAGAAGTTCCCCAATCCCAGCCCCTACCCCAGCCCCAACCCTCATAGCAGTTCTCCACCCCCAGCCCCAACCCTCCTTGCAGTTCCCCAACCCCAGCCCCAGCCCTCCTAGAAGTTCCCCAACCCCAGCCCCAACCCTCCTAGCAGTTCCCCGACCCCAACCCCAGCACTCCTAGCAGTTCCCCAGCCCCAACCCTTGTAGCAGTTCCCCAACCCCTCATCCCCAGCCCTAACTCTCCTAGCAGTTCCCCACCCCCAACCCCAGCCCCAACACTCCTAGCGGTTCCCCAGCCCCAACTCTCCTAGCAGTTCCCCAACCCCATCCCCAACCCCAACCCTCCTAGAAGTTCCCCACCCCCAACCCCAGCCCCAACCCTCCTAGCAGTTCCCCGACCACAATCCCAGACCTCGTAGCATTTCCCCAGCCCCAACCCTTGTAGCAGTTCCCCAACCCCAACCCCAGCCCCAACCCTCCTAGCAGTTCCCCAAGCCCAACCCTCCTACCAGTTCCCCATCCCCAACCCCAGCCCCAACCCCAACCCTCCTAGCAGTTCCCCACCGCATACCCCACACCAACCCTCCTAGCAGTTTGTCACCGCAAACCCCAGCCCCAACCCTCCTAGCAGTTTCCCAGCCCCAACCCTTGTAGCAGTTCCCCAGCCCCAACACTCCTAGCAGTTAACCAGCCCCAACCCTCTTCCATTTTAGAAGTTCCCCAAACCCAGCCCCAACCCCAGCCACAACCCTCCTAGCAGTGCGCTAGCCCCAACCCCAGCCCCAACCCTCCTAGCAGTTTCCCGACCCCAACCGAAGACATCCTAGCAGTTTCCCAGCCCCAACCCTTGTAGCAGGTCCCCAACCCCAAACCCAACCATCCTAGAAGTTCCTCAAACCCAGTCCCAACCCCAGCCCCAACCCTCCTAGCAGTGCCCCAGTCCCAACCCCAGCCCCAACCCTCCTAGCAGTTCCCCAGCCCCAACCTCCTAGCAGTTCTCCAGCTCCAACCCTCCTAGCAGTTCCCCAGCTCCAACCCTCCTAGCAGTTCCCCAGCTCCAACCCTCCTAGCAGTTCCCCAGCTCCAACCCCAGCCACAACCCTCCCAGCAGTTCCCAAACCCCAGCCCCTACCCCAGCTCCAACCCTCCTAGCAGTTCCCCAGCCCCAACCCCAGACACAACCCTCCCAGCAGTTCCCAAAACCCAGCCCCTACCCCAGCTCCAACCCTCCTAGCAGTTCCCCAGCTCCAACCCCAGCCACAACCCTCCCAGCAGTTCCCAAACCCCAGCCCCTACCCTACTAGCAGTTCCCCAGCCCCAACCCTTGTAGCAGTTCCCCAGCCCCAACCCCAGCCTCCACACTCCTAGCAGTTCCCCAGCGCCAACCTTTGTAGCAGGTTCCCAATCCCAAACCCAACCATCCTAGAAGTTCCCCAAACACAGTCCCAACCCCATCCCCAACCCTCCTAGCAGTGCCCCAGCACCAACCACAGTCACAACCCTCCTAGCAGGTCCCCAACGCCAACCCTCCTAGCAGTTTCCCAACCCCAACCATCCTAGCAGTTCCCCAGCCCCAACCCCAGCCCCAACCCTCCTAGCAGTTCCCCAGCCCAAACCCTCCTAGCAGATCCCCAGCTTCAACCCTCCTATAAGTTCCCCAGCCACAACCCTTCTAGCAGTTCCCCAGCCCCAACCCCAGCCCCAACCCTCCTAGCAGTTCCCCAGCTTCAACCCCAGCCCCAACCCTCCTGGCAGTTCCCCAGCTTCAACCCTCCTAGCAGTTCCCCAGCCCCAACCCTCCAAGCAGTGCCCCAGCACCAACCACAGTCACAACCCTCCTAGCAGGTCCCCAACCCCAAACCTCCTAGCAGTTCCCCAACCCCAACCATCCTAGCACTCCCCCAGCCCCAATCCCAGCCCCAACCCTCCTAGCAGTTCCCCAGCCCCAACCCTCCTAGCAGTTCCCCAGCTTCAACCCTCCTATAAGTTCCCCAGCCCCAACCCTCCTAGCAGTTCCCCAGCTCCAACCCCAGCCACAACCCTCCCAGCAGTTCCCAAACCCAGCCCCTACCCCAGAACCCTCCTAGCAGTTCCCCAGCCCCTACCACAGCCCCAACCCTCATAGCAGTTCTCCATCCCCAGCCCCAACCCTCCTAGCAGTTTCCCAACCCCATTCCCAGCCCCAACCCTCCTAGAAGTTCCCCGACCCCAACCCCAGCACTCCTAGCAGTTCCCCGACCCCAACCCTTGTAGCAGTTCCCCAGCCACAACTCTCCTAGCAGTACCCCAAACCCATCCCCAGCCCCAACCCTCCTAGAAGTTCCACACCCCCAACCCCAGCCCCAACCGTCATAGCAGTTCTCCATCCCCAGCCCCAACCCTCCTAGCAGTTCCCCAACCCCATTCCCAGCCCCAACCCTCCTAGCAGTTCTCCGACCACAACCCCAGCACTCCTAGCAGTTCCCCAGCCCCAACCCTTGTAGCAGTTCCCCAGCCGCAACTCTCCTAGCAGTACCCCAACCCCATCCCCAGCCCTAACCCTCCTAGAAGTTCCACACTCCCTACCCCAGCCCCAACACTCCTAGCAGTTCCCCAGCCCCAACCCTTGTAGCAGTTCCCCAACCCCTCATCCCCAGCCCTAACTCTCCTAGCAGTTCCCCACCACCAACCCCAGCCCCAACGCTCCTAGCGGTTCCCCAGCCGCAACTCTCCTAGCAGTACCCCAACCCCATCCCCAGCCCCAACCCTCCTAGAAGTTCCACACCCCCAACCCCAGCACTCCTAGCAGTTCCCCAGCCCCAACCCTTGTAGCAGTTCCCCAACCCCTCATCCCCAGCCCTAACTCTCCTAGCAGTTCCCCACCACCAACCCCAGCCCCAACGCTCCTAGCGGTTCCCCAGCCGCAACTCTCCTAGCAGTACCCCAACCCCATCCCCAGCCCCAACCCTCCTAGAAGTTCCACACTCCCAACCCCAGCCCCAACCCTCCTAGCAGTTCCCCGACCCCAACCCCAGACCTCCTAGCAGTTCCCCAGCCCCAACCCTTGTAGCATTTCCCCAACCCCAACCCCACCCCCAACCCTCCTAGCAGTTCCCCAAGCCGAACCCTCCTACCAGTTTCCCACCGCATACCCCACACCAACCCTCCTAGCAGTTCCTCACCGCAAACCCCAGCCCCAACCCTACTAGCAGTTCCCCAGCCCCAACCCTTGTAGCAGTTCCCCAGCCCCAACCCCAGCCCCAACACTCCTAGCAGTTCCCCAGCCCCAACCCTCCTCAATTTTAGAAGTTCCCCAAACCCAGCCCCAACCCCAGCCACAACCCTCCTAGCAGTGCGCTAGCCCCAACCCCAGCCCCAACCCTCCTAGCAGTTCCCCGACCCCAACCGAAGCCCTCCTCGCAGTTTCCCAGCACCAACCCTTGTAGCAGGTCCCCAACCCCAAACCCAACCATCCTATAAGTTCCTCAAACCCAGTCCTAACCCCAGCCCCAACCCTCCTAGCAGTTTCCCAACCCCAGCCCCAACCCTCCTAGCAGTTCCCCAGCCCCAACCCTCCTAGCAGTTCCCCAGCCCCAACCCCAGCCCCAACCCTCCTAGCAGTTCCCCAGCCCCAACCCCATCCCCAACCCTCCTAGCAGTTCCCCAGCTCCAACCCCAGCCACAACCCTCCCAGCAGTTCCCAAACCACAGCCCCTACCCCAGCACCAACCCTCCTAGCAGTTCCCCAGCCCCAACCCCAGACACAACCCTCCCAGCAGTTCCCAAAACCCAGCCCCTACCCCAGCCCCAACCCTCATAGCAGTTCTCCACCCCCAGCCCCAACCCTCCTAGCAGTTCCCCAGCCCCATCCCCAGCCCCAACCCTCCTAGCAGTTCCCCGACCCCAACCCCAGCACTTCTAGCAGTTCCCCAGCCCCAACCCTTGTAGCAGTTCCCCAACCCCTCTTCCCCAGCCCTAACTCTCCTAGCAGTTCCCCACCACCAACCCCAGCCCCAAAGCTCCTAGCGGTTCCCCAGCCCAAACTCTCCTAGCAGTACCCCAACCCCCCCCCCAGCCCCAACCCTCCTAGAAGTTCCACACCCCCAACCCCAGCCCCAACCCTCCTAGCAGTTCCCCGACCCCAACCCCAGACCTCCTAGCATTTCCCCAGCCCCAACCCTTGTAGCAGTTCCCCAACCCCAACCCTCCTAGCAGTTCCCCAAGCCCAACCCTCATTCCAGTTCCCCACCCCCAACCTCAGCCCCAACCCCAACCCTCCTAGCAGTTCCCCACCGCATACCCCAAACCAACCCTCCTAGCAGTTCCTCACCGCAAACCCCAATCCCAACCCTACTAGCAGTTCCCCAGCCCCAACCCTTGTAGCAGTTCCCCAGCCCCAACCCCAGCCCCAACACTCCTAGCAGTTCCCCAGCCCCAACCCTCTTCCATTTTAGAAGTTCCCCAAACCCAGCCCCAACCCCAGCCACAACCCTCCTAGCAGTGCGCGAGCCCCAACCCCAGCCCCAACCCTCCTAGCAGTTCCCCGACCCCAACTGAAGCCCTCCTAGCAGTTTTCCAGCCCCAACCCTTGTAGCAGGTTCCCAATCCCAAACCCAACAATCCTAGAAGTTCCCCAAACCCAGTCCCAACCCCAGCCCCAAACCTCCTAGCAGTGCCCCAGCACCAACCACAGTCACAACCCTCCTAGCAGGTCCCCAACGCCAACCCTCCTAGCAGTTTTCCAACCACAACCATCCTAGCAGTTCCCCAGCCCCAACCCCAGCCCCAACCCTCCTAGCAGTTCCCCAGCCCCAAACTCCTAGCAGTTCCCCAGCTCCAACCCTCCTAGCAGTTCCCCAGCTTCAACCCTCCTAGCAGTTCCCCAGCTCCAACCCTCCTAGCAGTTCCCCAGCTCCAACCCTCCTAGCAGTTCCCCAGCTCCAGCTCTCCTAGCAGTTCCCCAGCTCCAACCCCAGCCACAGCCCTCCCAGCAGTTCCCAAACCCCAGCCCCTACCCCAGCTCCAACCCTCCTAGCAGTTCCCCAGCCCCAACCCCAGCCCCAACCCTCCTAGCAGTTCCCCAACCCCATCCCCAGCCCCAACCCTCCTAGCAGTTCCCCGACCCCTACCCCACACTCCTAGCAGTTCCCCAGCCCCAACCCTTGTAGCAGTTCCCCAACCCCTCATCCCCAGCACTAACTCTCCTAGCAGTTCCCCGACCCCAACCCCAGACCTCCTAGCAGTTCCCCAGCCCCAACCCTTGTAGCAGTTCCCCAACCCCAACCCTAGCCCCAACCCTCCTAGCAGTTCCCCAAGCCCAACCCTCCTACCAGTTCCCAACCCCAGCAAAAACCCCAACCCTCCTAGCAGTTCCCCACCGCATACCCCACACCAACCCTCCTAGCAGTTCCTCACCGCATACCCCACACCAACCCTCCTAGCAGTTCCCCAGCCCCAACCGTTGTAGCAGTTCCCCAGCCACAACCCCAGCCCCAACACTCCTAGCAGTTCCCCAGCCCCAACCCTCCTCCATTTAGAAGTTCCCCAAACCCAGCCCCAACCCCAGCCACAACCCTCCTAGCAGTGCGCTAGTCCCAACCCAGCCCCAACCCTCCTAGCAGTTCCCCGACCCCAACCGAAGCCCTCCTAGCAGTTTCCCAGCCCCAACCCTTGTAGCAGGTCCCCAACCCCAAACCCAACCATCCTAGAAGTTCCCCAAACCCAGTCCCAACCCCAGCCCCAACCCTCCTAGCAGTGCCCCAGCACCAACCACAGTCACAACCCTCCTAGCAGGTCCCCAACCCCAACCCTCCTAGCAGTTCCCCAGCCCCAACCCCAGCCCCAACCCTCCTAGCAGTTCCCCAGCCCCAACCCTCCTAGCAGTTCCCCAGCTTCAACCCCAGCCCCAACCCTCCTAGCAGTTCCCCAAGCCCAACCCTCATTCCAGTTCCCCACCCCCAACCCCAGCCCCAACCCCAACCCTCCTAGCAGTTCCCCACCGCATACCCCACACCAACCCTCCTAGCAGTTCCTCACCGCAAACCCCAATCCCAACCCTACTAGCAGTTCCAAAGCCCCAACCCTTGTAGCAGTTCCCCAGCCCCAACCCCAGCCCCAACACTCCTAGCAGTTCCCCAGCCCCAACCCTCTTCCATTTTAGAAGTTCCCCAAACCCAGCCCCAACCCCAGCCACAACCCTCCTAGCAGTGCGCTAGCCCCAACCCCAGCCCCAACCCTCCTAGCAGTTCCCCGACCCCAACTGAAGCCCTCCTAGCAGTTTTCCAGCCAAAACCCTTGTAGCAGGTTCCCAATCCCAAACCCAACAATCCTAGAAGTTCCCCAAACCCAGTCCCAACCCCAGCCCCAAACCTCCTAGCAGTGCCCCAGCACCAACCACAGTCACAACCCTCCTAGCAGGTCCCCAACGCCAACCCTCCTAGCAGTTTTCCAACCACAACCATCCTAGCAGTTCCCCAGCCCCAAACTCCTAGCAGTTCCCCAGCTCCAACCCTCCTAGCAGTTCCCCAGCTCCAACCCTCCTAGCAGTTCCCCAGCTTCAACCCTCCTAGCAGTTCCCCAGCTCCAACCCTCCTAGCAGTTCCCCAGCTCCAACCCTCCTAGCAGTTCCCCAGCTCCATCTCTCCTAGCAGTTCCCCAGCTCCAACCCCAGCCACAGCCCTCCCAGCAGTTCCCAAACCCCAGCCCCTACCCCAGCCCCAACCCTCCTAGCAGTTCCCCAGCCCCAACCCCAGCCCCAACCCTCCTAGCAGTTCCCCAACCCCATCCCCAGCCCCAACCCTCCTAGCAGTTCCCCGACCCCTACCCCACACTCCTAGCAGTTCCCCAGCCCCAACCCTTGTAGCAGTTCCCCAACCCCTCATCCCCAGCCCTAACTCTCCTAGCAGTTCCACACCCCCAACCCCAGCCCCAACCCTCCTAGCAGTTCCCCGACCCCAACCCCAGACCTCCTAGCAGTTCCCCAGCCCCAACCCTTGTAGCAGTTCCCCAACCCCAACCCTAGCCCCAACCCTCCTAGCAGTTCCCCAAGCCCAACCCTCCTACCAGTTCCCAACCCCAGCCCAAACCCCAACCCTCCTAGCAGTTCCCCACCGCATACCCCACACCAACCCTCCTAGCAGTTCCTCACCGCATACCCCACACCAACCCTCCTAGCAGTTCCTCACCGCATACCCCACACCAACCCTCCTAGCAGTTCCCCAGCCCCAACCGTTGTAGCAGTTCCCCAGCCACAACCCCAGCCCCAACACTCCTAGCAGTTCCCCAGCCCCAACCCTCCTCCATTTAGAAGTTCCCCAAACCCAGCCCCAACCCCAGCCACAACCCTCCTAGCAGTGCGCTAGTCCCAACCCAGCCCCAACCCTCCTAGCAGTTCCCCGACCCCAACCGAAGCCCTCCTAGCAGTTTCCCAGCCCCAACCCTTGTAGCAGGTCCCCAACCCCAAACCCAACCATCCTAGAAGTTCCCCAAACCCAGTCCCAACCCCAGCCCCAACCCTCCTAGCAGTGCCCCAGCACCAACCACAGCACAACCCTCCTAGCAGGTCCCCAACCCCAACCCTCCTAGCAGTTCCCCAGCCCCAACCCCAGCCCCAACCCTCCTAGCAGTTCCCCAGCCCCAACCCTCCTAGCAGTTCCCCAGCTTCAACCCCAGCCCCAACCCTCCTAGCAGTTCCCCAGCCCCAACCCCAGCCCCAACCCTCCTAGCAGTTCCCCAGCCCCAACCCTCCTAGCAGTTCCCCAGCTTCAACCCTCCTAGCAGTCCCCAGCTTCAACCCTCCTAGCAGTCCCCAGCTCCAACCTCCTAGCAGTTCCCCAACCTCCTAGCAGTTTCCCAACCTCCTAGCAGTTTCCCAGCTCCATCCTCCTAGCAGTTCCCCAGCCCCAACCCTCCTAGTAGTTCCCCAACCCCATCCCCAGCCCCAACCCTCCTAGAAGTTCCCCAGCTCCATCCTCCTAGCAGTTCCCCAGCTCCAACCCTCCTGGCAGTTCCCCAGCTCCAACCTCCTAGCAGTTTCCCAGCCCCAACCTCCTAGCAGTTCCCCACCCCCAACCCCAGCCACAACCTCCTAGCAGTTCCCCACCCCCAACCCCAGCCCCAACCTCCTTGCAGTTCCCCAGCTCCAACACTCCTAGCAGTTCCCCAGCTCCAACCCTCCTAGCAGTTCCCCAGCTCCAACCTCCTAGCAGTTCTCCAGCTCCAACCCTCCTAGCAGTTCCCCACCCCCAACCCTCCTAGCAGTTCCCCAGCTTCAACCCTCCTAGCAGTTCCCCACCCCAAACCCCAGCCCCTGCCCTCCTAGCAGTTCCCCAGCTCCAACCCCAGCTCCAAGCCAGCAGCTGGCACGGCAGGATCAGGCACACACTGTGGTCTCTAAAACTGACCCAGTCTAGGAATAGTCCCAGAAAGTCTCATTATGTGGTCTCGCAGCAGAGCCATTAAATGCTGTATGCACCCTATTCACTATATAGTAGCAAGGGCCCATAGGGTAGTAGTGCACTTTATAGGGAATAGTATGCCTTTTGTGACTGGAACGCTGTTTTTCTGCCTGGCCTTCCTACCAACCAGAGGGCTTTTAATCTATTAATGGATGATCCTTAAACACTAATCAATGTGGCCTTTTATATTTCCTTTAAAGCAGAGAGGAAATGAATAAATAAATCATGTTGGCTGAGTGGCCTCTCAAACACCCTCTCTTCTCCTCTCCTCTCCTCTCCTCTCCTCTCCTCTCCTCTCCTCTCCTCTCCTCTCCTCTCCTCTCCTCTAGTGCATGCTTGTCTTCTCGCGTTAGTTTGCACACCATACTGACACTATTTGCTTTATTTTGCCTTCAGTGTGCAGCTTTTTATTAGCAATGCCTATTTTGATAGCATTCAGCACACTTTATTATAAGTGGTAGAGAAGGACCTGTGCTGAAGGTCGGAGGAGGCAGGCTCTCTCTGAAGCTTAGGCTACTTGCATTAGCATCTTGTATTCACTGTAATCAGAGTTGACTGTTCTACAAGGGAAGGTACCAGAGTTGAATATTCTACTGGGGGAAGGTACCAGAGTTGAATATTCTACTGGGTGGAAGGTACCAGAGTTGAATCGTCTACAAGGGGAAGGTACCAGAGTTGAATATTCTACTGTGGGAAGGTACCAGAGTTGAATCGTCTACAAGGGGAAGGTACCAGAGTTGAATATTCTACTGTGGGAAGGTACCAGAGTTGAATCGTCTACAAGGGGAAGTTACCAGAGTTGAATATCCTACTGGGGGAAGGTACCAGAGTTGAATAGTCTACAGGGGAAGGTACCAGAATTGAATAGTCTACAAGGGAAGGTACCAGAGTTGAATAGTCTACAAGGGAAGGTACCATAGTTGAATAGTCTACAAGGGAAGGTACCAGAGTTGAATAGTCTACTGGGGGAAGGTACCAGAGTTGAATATTCTACAAGGGAAGGTACCAGAGTTGAATAGTCTACAAGGGAAGGTACCAGAGTTGACTGTTCTACAAGGGAAGGTACCAGAGTTGAATAGTCTACAAGGGGAAGGTACCAGAGTTGACTGTTCTACAAGGGAAGGTACTATAGTTGAATAGTCTACAAGGGGAAGGTACCAGAGTTGAATATTCTACAAGGGAAGGTACCAGAGTTGAATAGTCTACAAGGGAAAGTACCAGAGTTGAATATTCTACAAGGGAAGGTACCAGAGTTGAATAGTCTACAAGGGAAGGTACCAGAGTTGAATAGTCTACAAGGGGAAGGTACCAGAGTTGAATAGTCTACAAGGGGAAGGTACCAGAGTTGAATAGTCTACAAGGGGGAGGTACCAGAGTTGAATAGTCTACAAGGGGAAGGTACCAGAGTTGACTGTTCTACAAGGGAAGGTACCAGAGTTGACTGTTCTACAAGGGAAGGTACCAGAGTTGAATAGTCTACAAGGGGAAGGTACCAGAGTTGAATAGTCTACAAGGGGAAGGTACCAGAGTTGAATAGTCTACAAGGGGAAGGTACCAGAGTTGAATAGTCTACAAGGGGAAGGTACCAGAGTTGAATATTCTACAAGGGAAGGTACCAGAGTTGAATAGTCTACAAGGGAAGGTACCAGAGTTGAATAGTCTACAGGTGAAGCTGCCAGAGCTGACAAAGTAAAATCAAACATATTTATAAAGCCCTTTTTCAGCAGATGTAACAAAGTGATTATAAGAAATTCAGTCTAAAACCCCAAACAGCAAGCAATGCAGATGTAGAAGCACGGTGGCTAGGAAGAACTCACTAGAAAGTCTTGAACCTAGGGATGGCCAGTCCTCTTCTGGCTGTGCGAGATTATAAGAGTACATGGCCATTAAGGCCAGAACGTTCTTCAAGATGTTCAAACTTTATATAATCAGAGTGGGCGTAGCGGGTGCAAATGGTCAGCACCTCATGAGTAAATGTCAATTGGATTTTCATAGCCATACATTCAGAGGTCAAGAGAGAGAGAGAGATAGAGAGAAAGAGTGTAGGTAGCACATCCGGTGAACAGGTCAGGGTTACATAGCCGCAGCAGAACAGCAGAAAAAGGATCAGCAGCTCGACCAGGTGGACTGGAGACGGGGACAGCCAGGAGTCATCAGGCCAGGTAGTCCTGAGGTGAGATAATTAGAGGGAGCATACTTGGTGTCACAGGACACCAGATAAGACAGGAGAATTACACCAGATAGGACAGACTGACCCTAGTCCCTCGGCAGATAGACTATTGCAGCATAGATACTGGAACCTGAGACAGGGATCAGGGGACATGTGGCCCCCGGACAGGGTCAACCAGGCAGGATTTCCACGCACTTTCCCAAATTACAGCCCCCAAACCACTAGATATCAACAGACCAAAAATGTAATACCCTGAGACAAGGCTGAGTACAGCCCATGAAGATCTCCTCCACTGCACGAGCCCGAGGGGGCGCAAGACTGGACAGTAAGATCATGTCATTGGCTCAAGCCTAGCACAACGTGATGCAGCCCTCTTTGGGACGGCATGGAAGAGCACTAGTAAGCCAGTGACTCAGCCCCCGTAATAGGGTCAGAGGCAGAGAATCGCAGTGGAGAGAATGGAACCGGCCAGCCAGAGAAAGCAAGGACTACAGTCCATTATAGGACCTACTGAAGAGATGATTCTGCGTCTCTCACATGGAGAGGCAGACCATTCCATAAAATGGAGCTCTATAGGAGAAAGCCCTGCCTCCATCTGTTTTCTTAAAAATTCCTCCATCTGTTTTCTTAGAAGGTATGTAAGGTGGGACCAAATCGGTGAGATAGGTTGGAGCAAGCCCATGTAATAAAATCAGGCCTTAATAAGAGGAAGCCATTGTAGAGAGGCTAGCACTGGAGTAATGTTGTTCTATTCAAGATTCTAGCAGCCATGTTTAGCACTAACTGAAGTTTATTTAGTGCTTTATCCTGGTAGCCAGAGAGTAGAGCATTGCCGTAGTCTAATCTTGTGAGGATCGACGCTGGTAGACGAGAAGGAGGGAAGGGAGTGAACAATTAATTAGCAATAGACATGGAACAGGACAGGACAACGTCTGGACTTGAACACATAACGACATTCATGCTGACACAAGGTAATGGAGTCTGGGAGCAGACAAATCTAGAAGTGACTTTAGCTTTGCTTTTCAGCATATTCTTGGGACAAAAGGTTTATTATTGATATGTTTGTCAAAAGATCATGTAACGGTTTTCTGTATGAGAAGGAGAGTCGGACCAAAATGCGGCGTGTAGATTGCGATCCATGTTTATTGTGACTATAGCAACACGAATCTAAATACAAACAGTGCAAAATAATAAACGTAATGAAAACCGAAACAGCCTAAACTGGTGCAAACTAACACTAAGGACAGGAACAATCACCCACAAACACACAGTGAAACCCAGGCTACCTAAATATGGTTCCCAATCAGAGACAATGACGAACACCTGCCTCTGACTGAGAACCATATCAGGCTGAACATAGAAATAGACAAACAAGACATGAAACATAGAATACCCACTCAGATCACACCCTGACCAATCACAACATAGAAAATACAAAGTAAACTATGGTCAGGGCGTGACAGTACCCCCCCCCCAAGGTGCGGACTCCGGCCGCAAAACCTGAACCTATAGGGGAGGGTCTGGGTGGGCATCTGTCCGCGGTGGCGGCTCTGGCGCTGGACGTGGACCCCACTCCATGACAGTTTTAATCCCCCTCCTAAACGTCCCTAAATAGGTTACCCACCACAATGATAACATGGGACAGAGGGACAGCTCGGGACAGAGGTAACTCGGGACAGATAGGTAGCTCAGCACTGAGAGGAAGCTCAGCACTGAGAAGAAGCTCAGCACTGAGAGGAAGCCCAGGCAGGTAGTAGAAACTACCAGAACCTGGCTGGCTGGCGGTTTCAGCAGATCCTGGTCGACTAGCAGATCTGGGAGAATCTGGTCGACTGGCGGATCTGGGAGAATCTGGTCGACTGGCGGATCTGGGAGAATCTGGTCGACTGGCGGATCTGGGAGAATCTGGTCGACTGGCGGATCTGGGAGAATCTGGTCGACTGGCGGATCTGGGAGAATCTGGTCGACTGGCGGATCTGGGAGAATCTGGTCGACTGGCGGATCTGGGAGAATCTGGTCGACTGGCAGATCTGGGAGAATCTGGACGACTGGCAGATCTGAGAGAGTCTGGACGACTGGCAGATCTGGAAGAGTCTGGACGACTGGCAGATCTGGAAGAGTCTGGTCGACTGGCAGATCTGGAAGAGTCTGGTCGACTGGCAGATCTGGAAGAGTCTGGTCGACTAGCAGATCTGGAAGAGTCTGGACGACTGGCAGATCTGGAAGAGTCTGGACGACTGGCAGATCTGGAAGAGTCTGGACGACTGGCAGATCTGGAAGAGTCTGGACGACTGGCAGATCTGGAAGAGTCTGGACGACTGGCAGATCTGGAAGAGTCTGGTCGACTGGCAGCTCTGGCTGCTCCATGCTGACTGGCTGCTCCATGCTGACTGGCAGCTCTGGCTGCTCCATGCTGACTGGCTGCTCTGGCTGCTCCATGCTGACTGGCTGCTCTGGCTGCTCCATGCTGACTGGCTGCTCCATGCTGACTGGCTGCTCCATGCTGACTGGCGGCCCTGGCTGCTCCATGCTGACTGGCGGCCCTGGCTGCTCCATGCTGACTGGCGGCCCTGGCTGCTCCATGCTGACTGGCGGCCCTGGCTGCTCCATGCTAACTGGCAGCTCTGGCGGCTCCTTGCAGACTGGCAGCTCTGGCGGCTCCTTGCAGACTGGCAGCTCTGGCGGCATCCTGCAGACAGGCAGCTCTGGCGGCTCCTTGCAGACGGGCAGCTCCATGCAGACTGGCAGCTCTATGCAGACTGGCAGCTCCATGCAGACTGGCAGCTCCTTGCAGACTGGCAGCTCCTTGCAGACTGGCAGCTCCTTGCAGACTGGCAGCTCTAAGCTAACTGGCAGCTCTATGCTAACTGGCAGCTCTATGCTAACTGGCAGTTCTGAACAGGCGGGAGACTCCGGCAGCGCTGTAGAGGCGGAAAGCTCTGACAGCGCTAAACAGGCGGGAGACTCCGACAGCGCTGGAGAGGAGGAGGGCTCCGACAGCGCTGGACAGGCGAGGCGCACTGTAGGCCTGATGCGTGGTACTGGCACTGGTGGTACTGGGCCAAGGACACGCACAGGAAGCCTGGTGCGGGGAGCTGCTACCGGAGGGCTGGGGTGTGGAGGTGGTACTGGAAAAACCGGACCGTGCAGGCGCACTGGAGCTCTTGAGCACCGAGCCTGCCCAACCTTACCTGGTTGAATGCTCACGGTCGCCCTGCCAGTGCGGCGAGGTGGAATAGCCCGCACTGGGCTATGCAGGCGAACCGGAGACACCGAGCGCAAGGCTGGTGCCATGTAAGCCGGCCCAAGGAGACGCACTGGGGACCAGCTGCGTAGAGCCGGCTTCATGGCATTAGGCTCGACGCTCAATCTAGCCCGGCCGACACGTGGAGCTGGAATATACCGCACCGGGCTATGCACCCGCACTGGAGACACCGTGCGCACCACTGCATAACACGGTGCCTGTCCGGTCTCTCTAGCCCCCCGGTAAGCACAGGGAGTCTGCCCAGGTCTCCTACCTGGCGTAGCCATACTCCCTGTTAGCCCCCCCCCAAGAAATTTTTGGGGCTGCCTCTCAGGCTTCCATCCGCTACGTCGTGCTGCCTCCTCATATCTGCGCCTCTCAGCTTTCGCCGCCTCCAGTTCTTCTTTGGGGCGGCGATATTCTCCTGGCTGAGCCCAGGGTCCTCTTCCTTCTAATTCGTCCTCCCATGTCCATACCTCCTCTTTGGGCTGCTCCTGTTGCCTCTTCTCCTGCTGCACCTTTGGGCGGCTACACTCCCCTGGTTTAGCCCAGGGTCCTCTCCCGTCGAGGATTTCCTCCCATGTCCAGAAATCCTTATTGCGCGTCTCCTCGCGCTGCTCCTGCCTGTTGACACGCTGCTTGGTCCTTTTGTGGTGGGTGATTCTGTAACGGTTTTCTGTATGAGAAGGAGAGTCGGACCAAAATGCGGCGTGTAGATTGCGATCCATGTTTATTGTGACTATAGCAACACGAATCTAAATACAAACAGTGCAAAATAATAAACGTAATGAAAACCGAAACAGCCTAAACTGGTGCAAACTAACACTAAGGACAGGAACAATCACCCACAAACACACAGTGAAACCCAGGCTACCTAAATATGGTTCCCAATCAGAGACAATGACGAACACCTGCCTCTGACTGAGAACCATATCAGGCTGAACATAGAAATAGACAAACAAGACATGAAACATAGAATACCCACTCAGATCACACCCTGACCAATCAAAACATAGAAAATACAAAGTAAACTATGGTCAGGGCGTGACAGATCAGGATCCAAGGTAACACATACACTACCGAGTCACTTAGAAATGTCCTTGTTTTTGAAAGAAAAACAAAATTGTTTATACATTAAAATAACATAACATAACATGTTGACATTGTTAATGTTGTAAATGACTATTATAGCTGGAAACGGCTGATTTTTAATGGAATATCTACATAGGCGTACAGAGGCCCATTATCAGCAACCATCACTCCTGTGCTCCAATGGCACGTTGTGTTAGCTTATCCAAGTTT
>NW_027258441.1:0-75596 GCF_045791955.1 Oncorhynchus clarkii lewisi
GTGTGTGTGTGTGTGTGTACATACACTAGATGCTGTAGTAGTTACCATTACTTGACAATGTGTGTGTGTGTGTGTGTACATACACTAGATGCTGTAGTAGTTACCATTACTTGACAATGTGTTTGTGTGTGTATACATACACTAGATGCTGTAGTAGTTACCATTACTTGACATGTGTGTGTGTGTATACATACACTAGATGCTGTAGTAGTTACCATTACTTGACAATGTGTTGTGTGTGTATACATACACTAGATGCTGTAGTAGTTACCATTACTTGACAATGTGTTGTGTGTGTGTGTACATACACTAGATGCTGTAGTAGTTACCATTACTTGACAGTGTGTGTGTGTATACATACACTAGATGCTGTAGTAGTTACCATTACTTGACAATGTGTTTGTGTGTGTATACATACACTAGATGCTGTAGTAGTTACCATTACTTGACAATGTGTGTGTATACATACACTAGATGCTGTAGTAGTTACCATTACTTGACAAAGTGTGTGTGTGTACATACACTAGATGCTGTAGTAGTTACCATTACTTGACAATGCTGTGTAGTGTGTGTGTGTGTACATACACTAGATGCTGTAGTAGTTACCATTACTTGACAGATGCTGTGTGTTTGTGTGTGTGTATACATACACTAGATGCTGTAGTAGTTACCATTACTTGACAGTGTGTGTGTGTGTACATACACTACATGCTGTAGTCGTTACCATTACCGGACAATGTGTGTGTGTGTACATACACTAGATGCTGTAGTAGTTACCATTACTTGACAATGTGTGTGTGTGTGTACATACACTAGATGCTGTAGTAGTTACCATTACTTGACAATGTGTGTGTGTGTACATACACTAGATGCTGTAGTAGTTACCATTACTTGACAGTGTGTGTGTGTGTACATACACTAGATGCTGTAGTAGTTACCATTACTTGACAATGTGTGTGTGTGTGTATACATACACTAGATGCTGTAGTAGTTACCATTACTTGACAATGTGTGTGTGTGTACATACACTAGATGCTGTAGTAGTTACCATTACTTGACAATGTGTGTGTGTACATACACTAGATGCTGTAGTAGTTACCATTACTTGACAGTGTGTGTGTGTACATACACTAGATGCTGTAGTAGTTACCATTACTTGACATGTGTGTGTGTGTGTGTGTGTATACATACACTAGATGCTGTAGTAGTTACCATTACTTGACAGTGTGTTGTGTGTGTACATACACTAGATGCTGTAGTAGTTACCATTACTTGACAATGTGTGTGTGTGTGTGTACATACACTAGATGCTGTAGTAGTTACCATTACTTGACAATGTGTGTGTGTGTATACATACACTAGATGCTGTAGTAGTTACCATTACTTGACAATGTGTGTGTGTGTGTGTACATACACTAGATGCTGTAGTAGTTACCATTACTTGACAATGTGTTTGTGTGTGTATACATACACTAGATGCTGTAGTAGTTACCATTACTTGACAGTGTGTGTGTGTATACATACACTAGATGCTGTAGTAGTTACCATTACTTGACAATGTGTTTGTGTGTGTATACATACACTAGATGCTGTAGTAGTTACCATTATTACTTGTATACATACACTAGATGCTGTAGTGTTACCATTACTTGTGTGTGTGTGTACATACACTAGATGCTGTAGTAGTTACCATTACTTGACAATGTGTTTGTGTGTGTGTACATACACTAGATGCTGTAGTAGTTACCATTACTTGACATGTGTGTGTGTGTATACATACACTAGATGCTGTAGTAGTTACCATTACTTGACAGTGTGTGTGTGTGTACATACACTACATGCTGTAGTCGTTACCATTACCGGACAATGTGTGTGTGTGTACATACACTAGATGCTGTAGTAGTTACCATTACTTGACAATGTGTGTGTGTGTGTACATACACTAGATGCTGTAGTAGTTACCATTACTTGACAATGTGTGTGTGTGTACATACACTAGATGCTGTAGTAGTTACCATTACTTGACAGTGTGTGTGTGTGTACATACACTAGATGCTGTAGTAGTTACCATTACTTGACAGTGTGTGTGTGTGTGTGTACATACACTAGATGCTGTAGTAGTTACCATTACTTGACAGTGTGTGTGTGTGTGTACATACACTAGATGCTGTAGTAGTTACCATTACTTGACAGTGTGTGTGTGTACATACATTAGATGCTGTAGTAGTTACCATTACTTGTGTGTGTGTGTGTACATACACTAGATGCTGTAGTAGTTACCATTACTTGACAGTGTGTGTGTGTGTGTGTGTGTACATACACTAGATGCTGTAGTAGTTACCATTACTTGACAATGTGTTGTGTGTGTACATACACTAGATGCTGTAGTAGTTACCATTACTTGACAATGTGTGTGTGTGTATACATACACTAGATGCTGTAGTAGTTACCATTACTTGACAATGTGTTTGTGTGTGTATACATACACTAGATGCTGTAGTAGTTACCATTACTTGACAATGTGTTTGTGTGTGTATACATACACTAGATGCTGTAGTAGTTACCATTACTTGACAGTGTGTGTGTGTATACATACACTAGATGCTGTAGTAGTTACCATTACTTGACAATGTGTGTGTGTGTATACATACACTAGATGCTGTAGTAGTTACCATTACTTGACAATGTGTGTGTGTATACATACACTAGATGCTGTAGTAGTTACCATTACTTGACAAAGTGTGTGTGTGTACATACACTAGATGCTGTAGTAGTTACCATTACTTGACAATGTGTGTGTGTGTGTGTGTACATAAACTAGATGCTGTAGTAGTTACCATTACTTGACAGTGTGTGTGTGTACATACACTAGATGCTGTAGTAGTTACCATTACTTGACAGTGTGTGTGTGTGTACATACACTAGATGCTGTAGTAGTTACCATTACTTGACAATGTGTGTGTGTGTGTACATACACTAGATGCTGTAGTAGTTACCATTACTTGACAATGTGTGTGTGTGTATACATACACTAGATGCTGTAGTAGTTACCATTACTTGACATGTGTGTGTGTGTGTACATACACTAGATGCTGTAGTAGTTACCATTACTTGACAGTGTGTGTGTATACATACACTAGATGCTGTAGTAGTTACCATTACTTGACAGTGTGTGTGTGTATACATACACTAGATGCTGTAGTAGTTACCATTACTTGACAGTGTGTGTGTGTATACATACACTAGATGCTGTAGTAGTTACCATTACTTGACAAGTGTGTGTGTGTGTGTATACATACACTAGATGCTGTAGTAGTTACCATTACTTGACAGTGTGTGTGTATACATACACTAGATGCTGTAGTAGTTACCATTACTTGACAGTGTGTGTGTATACATACACTAGATGCTGTAGTAGTTACCATTACTTGACAATGTGTGTGTGTGTACATACACTAGATGCTGTAGTAGTTACCATTACTTGACAGTGTGTGTGTGTACATACACTAGATGCTGTAGTAGTTACCATTACTTGACAATGTGTGTGTGTGTGTACATACACTAGATGCTGTAGTAGTTACCATTACTTGACAATGTGTGTGTGTGTACATACACTAGATGCTGTAGTAGTTACCATTACTTGACAATGTGTGTGTGTGTGTGTACATACACTAGATGCTGTAGTAGTTACCATTACTTGACAGTGTGTGTGTGTGTACATACACTAGATGCTGTAGTAGTTACCATTACTTGACAGTGTGTGTGTGTGTGTGTGTACATACACTAGATGCTGTAGTAGTTACCATTACTTGACAATGTGTTGTGTGTGTACATACACTAGATGCTGTAGTAGTTACCATTACTTGACAGTGTGTGTGTGTACATACACTAGATGCTGTAGTAGTTACCATTACTTGACAGTGTGTGTGTGTGTGTGTACATACACTAGATGCTGTAGTAGTTACCATTACTTGACAATGTGTGTGTGTGTGTGTGTGTACATACACTAGATGCTGTAGTAGTTACCATTACTTGACAATGTGTGTGTATACATACACTAGATGCTGTAGTAGTTACCATTACTTGACAAGTGTGTGTGTGTGTACATACACTAGATGCTGTAGTAGTTACCATTACTTGACAATGTGTGTGTGTGTACATACACTAGATGCTGTAGTAGTTACCATTACTTGACAATGTGTGTGTGTGTGTGTACATACACTAGATGCTGTAGTAGTTACCATTACTTGACAATGTGTGTGTGTGTGTGTGTACATACACTAGATGCTGTAGTAGTTACCATTACTTGACAGTGTGTGTGTGTGTACATACACTAGATGCTGTAGTAGTTACCATTACTTGACAGTGTGTGTGTGTACATACACTAGATGCTGTAGTAGTTACCATTACTTGACAATGTGTTTGTGTGTGTGTACATACACTAGATGCTGTAGTAGTTACCATTACTTGACAAGTGTGTGTGTGTGTACATACACTAGATGCTGTAGTAGTTACCATTACTTGACAGTGTGTGTGTGTACATACACTAGATGCTGTAGTAGTTACCATTACTTGACAAGTGTGTGTGTATACATACACTAGATGCTGTAGTAGTTACCATTACTTGACAGTGTGTGTGTGTACATACACTAGATGCTGTAGTAGTTACCATTACTTGACAATGTGTGTGTGTGTGTGTGTACATACACTAGATGCTGTAGTAGTTACCATTACTTGACAGTGTGTGTGTGTGTATACATACACTAGATGCTGTAGTAGTTACCATTACTTGACAGTGTGTGTGTACATACACTAGATGCTGTAGTAGTTACCATTACTTGACAATGTTTGTGTGTGTACATACACTAGATGCTGTAGCAGTTACCATTACTTGACAGTGTGTTTGTGTGTGTACATACACTAGATGCTGTAGTAGTTACCATTACTTGACAATGTGTGTGTGTACATACACTAGATGCTGTAGTAGTTACCATTACTTGACAATGTGTGTGTGTGTGTGTGTGTACATACACTAGATGCTGTAGTAGTTACCATTACTTGACAATGTGTGTGTGTGTGTACATACACTAGATGCTGTAGTAGTTACCATTACTTGACAGTGTGTGTACATACACTAGAAGCTGTAGTAGTTACCATTACTTGACAGTGTGTGTGTGTGTGTGTACATACACTAGATGCTGTAGTAGTTACCATTACTTGACAATGTGTGTGTGTACATACACTAGATGCTGTAGTAGTTACCATTACTTGACAGTGTGTGTGTGTACATACACTAGATGCTGTAGTAGTTACCATTACTTGACAGTGTGTGTGTGTGTGTGTACATACATTAGATGCTGTAGTAGTTACCATTACTTGACAATGTGTTTGTGTGTACATACACTAGATGCTGTAGTAGTTGCCATTACTTGACAGTGTGTGTGTGTACATACACTAGATGCTGTAGTAGTTACCATTACTTGACAATGTGTGTGTGTGTGTGTGTGTGTACATACACTAGATGCTGTAGTAGTTACCATTACTTGACAATGTGTGTGTATACATACACTAGATGCTGTAGTAGTTACCATTACTTGACAAGTGTGTGTGTGTATACATACACTAGATGCTGTAGTAGTTACCATTACTTGACAATGTGTGTGTGTGTGTACATACACTAGATGCTGTAGTAGTTACCATTACTTGACAATGTGTGTGTGTGTGTGTATACATACACTAGATGCTGTAGTAGTTACCATTACTTGACAAGTGTGTGTGTATACATACACTAGATGCTGTAGTAGTTACCATTACTTGACAGTGTGTGTGTGTGTACATACACTAGATGCTGTAGTAGTTACCATTACTTGACAATGTGTGTGTGTGTACATACACTAGATGCTGTAGTAGTTACTATTACTTGACAATGTGTGTGTGTGTGTGTGTGTGTACATACACTAGATGCTGTAGTAGTTACCATTACTTGACATGTGTGTGTGTGTGTGTGTACATACACTAGATGCTGTAGTAGTTACCATTACTTGACATGTGTGTGTGTGTGTACATACACTAGATGCTGTAGTAGTTACCATTACTTGACAATGTGTGTGTGTGTGTACATACACTAGATGCTGTAGTAGTTACCATTACTTGACAATGTGTGTGTGTGTGTACATACACTAGATGCTGTAGTAGTTACCATTACTTGACAGTGTGTTTGTGTGTGTATACATACACTAGATGCTGTAGTAGTTACCATTACTTGACATGTGTGTGTGTGTACATACACTAGATGCTGTAGTAGTTACCATTACTTGACAGTGTGTGTGTGTACATACACTAGATGCTGTAGTAGTTACCATTACTTGACAGTGTGTGTGTGTATACATACACTAGATGCTGTAGTAGTTACCATTACTTGACAGTGTGTTTGTGTGTATACATACACTAGATGCTGTAGTAGTTACCATTACTTGACAATGTGTTTGTGTGTGTATACATACACTAGATGCTGTAGTAGTTACCATTACTTGACAATGTGTGTGTGTGTGTGTGTGTGTGTGTGTGTGTGTGTGTACATACACTAGATGCTGTAGTAGTTACCATTACTTGACAATGTGTGTGTATACATACACTAGATGCTGTAGTAGTTACCATTACTTGACAAAGTGTGTGTGTGTATACATACACTAGATGCTGTAGTAGTTACCATTACTTGACAATGTGTTTGTGTGTGTACATACACTAGATGCTGTAGTAGTTACCATTACTTGACAATGTGTGTGTGTACATACACTAGATGCTGTAGTAGTTACCATTACTTGACAATGTGTGTGTGTGTGTGTGTGTGTGTGTACATACACTAGATGCTGTAGTAGTTACCATTACTTGACAATGTGTGTGTGTACATACATTAGATGCTGTAGTAGTTACCATTACTTGACAGTGTGTGTGTGTACATACACTAGATGCTGTAGTAGTTACCATTACTTGACAATGTGTTTGTGTGTGTGTACATACACTAGATGCTGTAGTAGTTACCATTACTTGACAATGTGTTTGTGTGTGTGTACATACACTAGATGCTGTAGTAGTTACCATTACTTGACAGTGTGTTTGTGTGTGTATACATACACTAGATGCTGTAGTAGTTACCATTACTTGACAGTGTGTGTGTACATACACTAGATGCTGTAGTAGTTACCATTACTTGACAGTGTGTGTGTATACATACACTAGATGCTGTAGTAGTTACCATTACTTGGCAGTGTGTGTGTATACATACACTAGATGCTGTAGTAGTTACCATTACTTGACAGTGTGTGTGTGTATACATACACTAGATGCTGTAGTAGTTACCATTACTTGACAGTGTGTGTGTATAAATACACTAGATGCTGTAGTAGTTACCATTACTTGACAGTGTGTGTGTGTATACATACACTAGATGCTGTAGTAGTTACCATTACTTGACAATGTTTGTGTGTGTACATACACTAGATGCTGTAGTAGTTACCATTACTTGACATGTGTGTGTGTGTGTACATACACTAGATGCTGTAGTAGTTACCATTACTTGACAATGTGTGTGTGTGTGTACATACACTAGATGCTGTAGTAGTTACCATTACTTGACAGTGTGTGTACATACACTAGAAGCTGTAGTAGTTACCATTACTTGACAATGTGTTTGTGTGTACATACACTAGATGCTGTAGTAGTTGCCATTACTTGACAGTGTGTGTGTGTACATACACTAGATGCTGTAGTAGTTACCATTACTTGACAGTGTGTGTGTGTGTGTGTGTACATACACTAGATGCTGTAGTAGTTACCATTACTTGACAATGTGTTTGTGTGTACATACACTAGATGCTGTAGTAGTTGCCATTACTTGACAGTGTGTGTGTGTACATACACTAGATGCTGTAGTAGTTACCATTACTTGACAGTGTGTGTGTGTGTGTGTACATACACTAGATGCTGTAGTAGTTACCATTACTTGACAATGTGTGTGTGTGTGTGTGTGTGTGTACATACACTAGATGCTGTAGTAGTTACCATTACTTGACAATGTGTGTGTATACATACACTAGATGCTGTAGTAGTTACCATTACTTGACAGTGTGTGTGTGTATACATACACTAGATGCTGTAGTAGTTACCATTACTTGACAATGTGTGTGTGTGTATACATACACTAGATGCTGTAGTAGTTACCATTACTTGACAGTGTGTGTGTGTATACATACACTAGATGCTGTAGTAGTTACCATTACTTGACAAAGTGTGTGTGTGTATACATACACTAGATGCTGTAGTAGTTACCATTACTTGACAATGTGTGTGTGTACATACACTAGATGCTGTAGTAGTTACCATTACTTGACAATGTGTGTGTGTGTGTGTGTGTGTACATACACTAGATGCTGTAGTAGTTACCATTACTTGACATGTGTGTGTGTGTGTGTGTGTGTGTGTGTGTACATACACTAGATGCTGTAGTAGTTACCATTACTTGACAATGTGTGTGTGTGTGTGTGTGTGTGTGTGTACATACACTAGATGCTGTAGTAGTTACCATTACTTGACAGTGTGTGTGTGTATACATACACTAGATGCTGTAGTAGTTACCATTACTTGACAATGTGTGTGTGTGTGTACATACACTAGATGCTGTAGTAGTTACCATTACTTGACAGTGTGTGTGTGTATACATACACTAGATGCTGTAGTAGTTACCATTACTTGACAATGTGTGTGTGTGTGTACATACACTAGATGCTGTAGTAGTTACCATTACTTGACAATGTGTGTGTGTGTGTGTGTACATACACTAGATGCTGTAGTAGTTACCATTACTTGACAGTGTGTGTGTGTGTGTGTACATACACTAGATGCTGTAGTAGTTACCATTACTTGACAATGTGTGTGTGTACATACACTAGATGCTGTAGTAGTTACCATTACTTGACAGTGTGTGTGTGTACATACACTAGATGCTGTAGTAGTTACCATTACTTGACAGTGTGTGTGTGTACATACACTAGATGCTGTAGTAGTTACCATTACTTGACAATGTGTGTGTACATACACTAGATGCTGTAGTAGTTACCATTACTTGACAAAGTGTGTGTGTGTATACATACACTAGATGCTGTAGTAGTTACCATTACTTGACAATGTGTGTGTGTGTGTACATACACTAGATGCTGTAGTAGTTACCATTACTTGACAGTGTGTGTGTGTATACATACACTAGATGCTGTAGTAGTTACCATTACTTGACAATGTGTGTGTGTGTACATACACTAGATGCTGTAGTAGTTACCATTACTTGACAATGTGTGTGTGTGTGTGTGTACATACACTAGATGCTGTAGTAGTTACCATTACTTGACAATGTGTGTGTGTACATACATTAGATGCTGTAGTAGTTACCATTACTTGACAGTGTGTGTGTGTACATACACTAGATGCTGTAGTAGTTACCATTACTTGACAATGTGTTTGTGTGTGTATACATACACTAGATGCTGTAGTAGTTACCATTTCTTGACAATGTGTTTGTGTGTGTACATACACTAGATGCTGTAGTAGTTACCATTACTTGACATGTGTGTGTGTACATACACTAGATGCTGTAGTAGTTACCATTACTTGACAATGTGTGTGTGTGTGTGTGTGTGTACATACACTAGATGCTGTAGTAGTTACCATTACTTGACAGTGTGTGTGTGTACATACACTAGATGCTGTAGTAGTTACCATTACTTGACAGTGTGTGTGTGTGTGTGTACATACACTAGATGCTGTAGTAGTTACCATTACTTGACAATGTGTGTGTGTGTACATACACTAGATGCTGTAGTAGTTGCCATTACTTGACAGTGTGTGTGTGTACATACACTAGATGCTGTAGTAGTTACCATTACTTGACAGTGTGTGTGTGTGTGTGTACATACACTAGATGCTGTAGTAGTTACCATTACTTGACAATGTGTGTGTGTGTGTGTGTGTGTGTGTGTACATACACTAGATGCTGTAGTAGTTACCATTACTTGACAATGTGTGTGTATACATACACTAGATGCTGTAGTAGTTACCATTACTTGACAAAGTGTGTGTGTGTATACATACACTAGATGCTGTAGTAGTTACCATTACTTGACAATGTGTGTGTGTGTGTACATACACTAGATGCTGTAGTAGTTACCATTACTTGACAAAGTGTGTGTGTGTATACATACACTAGATGCTGTAGTAGTTACCATTACTTGACAATGTGTGTGTGTGTACATACACTAGATGCTGTAGTAGTTACCATTACTTGACAATGTGTGTGTGTGTGTGTGTGTGTACATACACTAGATGCTGTAGTAGTTACCATTACTTGACAGTGTGTGTGTGTGTGTGTGTGTACATACACTAGATGCTGTAGTAGTTACCATTACTTGACAATGTGTGTGTGTGTGTGTGTGTGTGTGTGTACATACACTAGATGCTGTAGTAGTTACCATTACTTGACATGTGTGTGTGTGTGTGTGTGTGTGTGTATACATACACTAGATGCTGTAGTAGTTACCATTACTTGACAGTGTGTGTGTGTATACATACACTAGATGCTGTAGTAGTTACCATTACTTGACAATGTGTGTGTGTGTGTACATACACTAGATGCTGTAGTAGTTACCATTACTTGACAAGTGTGTGTGTGTATACATACACTAGATGCTGTAGTAGTTACCATTACTTGACAATGTGTGTGTGTGTACATACACTAGATGCTGTAGTAGTTACCATTACTTGACAATGTGTGTGTGTGTGTGTGTACATACACTAGATGCTGTAGTAGTTACCATTACTTGACAGTGTGTGTGTGTGTGTGTGTGTACATACACTAGATGCTGTAGTAGTTACCATTACTTGACAATGTGTGTGTGTGTGTGTACATACACTAGATGCTGTAGTAGTTACCATTACTTGACAATGTGTGTGTGTGTGTACATACACTAGATGCTGTAGTAGTTACCATTACTTGACATGTGTGTGTGTGTGTACATACACTAGATGCTGTAGTAGTTACCATTACTTGACAATGTGTGTGTGTGTGTGTGTGTGTGTGTACATACACTAGATGCTGTAGTAGTTACCATTACTTGACATGTGTGTGTGTGTATACATACACTAGATGCTGTAGTAGTTACCATTACTTGACAAAGTGTGTGTGTGTATACATACACTAGATGCTGTAGTAGTTACCATTACTTGACAATGTGTGTGTGTGTGTACATACACTAGATGCTGTAGTAGTTACCATTACTTGACAAAGTGTGTGTGTGTATACATACACTAGATGCTGTAGTAGTTATCATTACTTGACAATGTGTGTGTGTGTACATACACTAGATGCTGTAGTAGTTACCATTACTTGACAATGTGTGTGTGTGTGTGTGTACATACACTAGATGCTGTAGTAGTTACCATTACTTGACAATGTGTGTGTGTACATACATTAGATGCTGTAGTAGTTACCATTACTTGACAGTGTGTGTGTGTACATACACTAGATGCTGTAGTAGTTACCATTACTTGACAATGTGTTGTGTGTGTGTATACATACACTAGATGCTGTAGTAGTTACCATTCCTTGACAATGTGTTTGTGTGTGTACATACACTAGATGCTGTAGTAGTTACCATTACTTGACAATGTGTGTGTGTACATACACTAGATGCTGTAGTAGTTACCATTACTTGACAATGTGTGTGTGTGTGTGTGTGTGTACATACACTAGATGCTGTAGTAGTTACCATTACTTGACAATGTGTGTGTGTGTACATACACTAGATGCTGTAGTAGTTACCATTACTTGACAGTGTGTGTGTGTACATACACTAGATGCTGTAGTAGTTACCATTACTTGACAATGTGTTTGTGTGTGTGTACATACACTAGATGCTGTAGTAGTTACCATTACTTGACAATGTGTGTTGTGTGTGTGTACATACACTAGATGCTGTAGTAGTTACCATTACTTGACAGTGTGTTTGTGTGTGTGTACATACACTAGATGCTGTAGTAGTTACCATTACTTGACAATGTGTTTGTGTGTGTGTACATACACTAGATGCTGTAGTAGTTACCATTACTTGACAGTGTGTTTGTGTGTGTATACATACACTAGATGTGTAGTAGTTACAATTACTTGTGTGTGTGTACATACACTAGATGCTGTAGTAGTTACCATTACTTGACATGTGTGTGTGTGTGTGTATACATACACTAGATGCTGTAGTAGTTACCATTACTTGACAGTGTGTGTGTATACATACACTAGATGCTGTAGTAGTTACCATTACTTGACATGTGTGTGTGTGTGTGTGTGTATACATACACTAGATGCTGTAGTAGTTACCATTACTTGACAATGTGTGTGTGTGTGTGTATACATACACTAGATGCTGTAGTAGTTACCATTACTTGACAGTGTGTGTGTATACATACACTAGATGCTGTAGTAGTTACCATTACTTGACATGTGTGTGTAGTGTGTGTGTGTACATACACTAGATGCTGTAGTAGTTACCATTACTTGACAATGTGTGTGTGTGTGTACATACACTAGATGCTGTAGTAGTTACCATTACTTGACAATGTGTGTGTGTGTGTGTGTACATACACTAGATGCTGTAGTAGTTACCATTACTTGACAATGTGTGTGTGTGTGTACATACACTAGATGCTGTAGTAGTTACCATTACTTGACAAAGTGTGTGTGTGTATACATACACTAGATGCTGTAGTAGTTACCATTACTTGACAATGTGTGTGTGTGTGTACATACACTAGATGCTGTAGTAGTTACCATTACTTGACAATGTGTGTGTGTGTGTGTGTACATACACTAGATGCTGTAGTAGTTACCATTACTTGACAATGTGTGTGTGTACATACACTAGATGCTGTAGTAGTTACCATTACTTGACAGTGTGTGTGTGTACATACACTAGATGCTGTAGTAGTTACCATTACTTGACATGTGTGTGTGTGTGTGTGTGTGTGTGTGTACATACACTAGATGCTGTAGTAGTTACCATTACTTGACAATGTGTGTGTGTACATACACTAGATGCTGTAGTAGTTACCATTACTTGACAAAGTGTGTGTGTGTATACATACACTAGATGCTGTAGTAGTTACCATTACTTGACAATGTGTGTGTGTGTGTACATACACTAGATGCTGTAGTAGTTACCATTACTTGACAAAGTGTGTGTGTGTATACATACACTAGATGCTGTAGTAGTTACCATTACTTGACAATGTGTGTGTGTGTACATACACTAGATGCTGTAGTAGTTACCATTACTTGACAATGTGTGTGTGTGTGTGTGTACATACACTAGATGCTGTAGTAGTTACCATTACTTGACAATGTGTGTGTGTACATACACTAGATGCTGTAGTAGTTACCATTACTTGACAGTGTGTGTGTGTACATACACTAGATGCTGTAGTAGTTACCATTACTTGACAGTGTGTTTGTGTGTACATACACTAGATGCTGTAGTAGTTACCATTACTTGACAAGTGTGTGTGTGTATACATACACTAGATGCTGTAGTAGTTACCATTACTTGACAATGTGTGTGTGTACATACACTAGATGCTGTAGTAGTTACCATTACTTGACAGTGTGTGTGTGTACATACACTAGATGCTGTAGTAGTTACCATTACTTGACAATGTGTTTGTGTGTGTGTACATACACTAGATGCTGTAGTAGTTACCATTACTTGACAATGTGTTTGTGTGTGTGTACATACACTAGATGCTGTAGTAGTTACCATTACTTGACAGTGTGTTTGTGTGTGTATACATACACTAGATGCTGTAGAAGTTACCATTACTTGACAATGTGTGTGTGTGTACATACACTAGATGCTGTAGTAGTTACCATTACTTGACAGTGTGTGTGTATACATACACTAGATGCTGTAGTAGTTACCATTACTTGACAGTGTGTGTGTATACATACACTAGATGCTGTAGTAGTTACCATTACTTGACAGTGTGTGTGTGTATACATACACTAGATGCTGTAGTAGTTACCATTACTTGACAGTGTGTGTGTATACATACACTAGATGCTGTAGTAGTTACCATTACTTGACAGTGTGTGTGTATACATACACTAGATGCTGTAGTAGTTACCATTACTTGACAGTGTGTGTATACATACACTAGATGCTGTAGTAGTTACCATTACTTGACAATGTTTGTGTGTGTACATACACTAGATGCTGTAGTAGTTACCATTACTTGACAATGTGTTGTGTGTGTGTACATACACTAGATGCTGTAGTAGTTACCATTACTTGACAATGTGTGTGTGTGTGTGTACATACACTAGATGCTGTAGTAGTTACCATTACTTGACATGTGTGTGTGTGTGTGTGTGTGTGTGTACATACACTAGATGCTGTAGTAGTTACCATTACTTGACAATGTGTTGTGTGTGTACATACACTAGATGCTGTAGTAGTTACCATTACTTGACAATGTGTGTGTGTGTGTACATACACTAGATGCTGTAGTAGTTACCATTACTTGACAATGTGTGTGTGTGTGTACATACACTAGATGCTGTAGTAGTTACCATTACTTGACAAAGTGTGTGTGTGTATACATACACTAGATGCTGTAGTAGTTACCATTACTTGACAATGTGTGTGTGTGTACATACACTAGATGCTGTAGTAGTTACCATTACTTGACAATGTGTGTGTGTGTGTGTGTACATACACTAGATGCTGTAGTAGTTACCATTACTTGACAATGTGTGTGTGTACATACACTAGATGCTGTAGTAGTTACCATTACTTGACAGTGTGTGTGTGTACATACACTAGATGCTGTAGTAGTTACCATTACTTGACAAGTGTGTGTGTGTGTGTGTACATACACTAGATGCTGTAGTAGTTACCATTACTTGACAGTGTGTGTGTGTGTGCACATACACTAGATGCTGTAGTAGTTACCATTACTTGACAAAGTGTGTGTGTGTATACATACACTAGATGCTGTAGTAGTTACCATTACTTGACAATGTGTGTGTGTGTACATACACTAGATGCTGTAGTAGTTACCATTACTTGACAATGTGTGTGTGTGTGTGTGTACATACACTAGATGCTGTAGTAGTTACCATTACTTGACAATGTGTGTGTGTACATACACTAGATGCTGTAGTAGTTGCCATTACTTGACAGTGTGTGTGTGTACATACACTAGATGCTGTAGTAGTTACCATTACTTGACAATGTGTGTGTGTGTGTGTGTACATACACTAGATGCTGTAGTAGTTACCATTACTTGACAAGTGTGTGTGTGTGTGTGTGTGTACATACACTAGATGCTGTAGTAGTTGCCATTACTTGACAGTGTGTGTGTGTACATACACTAGATGCTGTAGTAGTTACCATTACTTGACAGTGTGTGTGTGTACATACACTAGATGCTGTAGTAGTTACCATTACTTGACAAGTGTGTGTGTGTATACATACACTAGATGCTGTAGTAGTTACCATTACTTGACAATGTGTGTGTGTACATACATTAGATGCTGTAGTAGTTACCATTACTTGACATGTGTGTGTGTGTGTGTGTACATACACTAGATGCTGTAGTAGTTACCATTACTTGACAATGTGTTTGTGTGTGTGTACATACACTAGATGCTGTAGTAGTTACCATTACTTGACAATGTGTTTGTGTGTGTGTACATACACTAGATGCTGTAGTAGTTACCATTACTTGACAGTGTGTTTGTGTGTGTATACATACACTAGATGCTGTAGTAGTTACATTACTTGACAGTGTGTGTGTGTACATACACTAGATGCTGTAGTAGTTACCATTACTTGACAGTGTGTGTGTATACATACACTAGATGCTGTAGTAGTTACCATTACTTGACAGTGTGTGTGTATACATACACTAGATGCTGTAGTAGTTACCATTACTTGACAGTGTGTGTGTATACATACACTAGATGCTGTAGTAGTTACCATTACTTGACAGTGTGTGTGTGTATACATACACTAGATGCTGTAGTAGTTACCATTACTTGACAATGTGTTTGTGTGTGTACATACACTAGATGCTGTAGTAGTTACCATTACTTGACATGTGTGTGTGTGTGTGTACATACACTAGATGCTGTAGTAGTTACCATTACTTGACAATGTGTGTGTGTGTGTGTACATACACTAGATGCTGTAGTAGTTACCATTACTTGACATGTGTGTGTGTGTGTACATACACTAGATGCTGTAGTAGTTACCATTACTTGACAATGTGTTTGTGTGTACATACACTAGATGCTGTAGTAGTTACCATTACTTGACAGTGTGTGTGTGTACATACACTAGATGCTGTAGTAGTTACCATTACTTAACAATGTGTGTGTGTGTGTACATACACTAGATGCTGTAGTAGTTACCATTACTTGACAATGTGTGTGTGTGTGTACATACACTAGATGCTGTAGTAGTTACCATTACTTGACAATGTGTGTGTGTGTGTACATACACTAGATGCTGTAGTAGTTACCATTACTTGACAATGTGTGTGTGTGTGTGTACATACACTAGATGCTGTAGTAGTTACCATTACTTGACAGTGTGTTTGTGTGTGTATACATACACTAGATGCTGTAGTAGTTACCATTACTTGACAGTGTGTGTGTACATACACTAGATGCTGTAGTAGTTACCATTACTTGACAGTGTGTGTGTATACATACACTAGATGCTGTAGTAGTTACCATTACTTGACAGTGTGTGTGTATACATACACTAGATGCTGTAGTAGTTACCATTACTTGACAGTGTGTGTGTGTATACATACACTAGATGCTGTAGTAGTTACCATTACTTGACAATGTGTATACATACACTAGATGCTGTAGTAGTTACCATTACTTGACAGTGTGTGTGTATACATACACTAGATGCTGTAGTAGTTACCATTACTTGACAGTGTGTGTATACATACACTAGATGCTGTAGTAGTTACCATTACTTGACAATGTTTGTGTGTGTACATACACTAGATGCTGTAGTAGTTACCATTACTTGACAATGTGTGTGTGTGTGTACATACACTAGATGCTGTAGTAGTTACCATTACTTGACAATGTGTGTGTGTGTGTGTACATACACTAGATGCTGTAGTAGTTACCATTACTTGACAAAGTGTGTGTGTGTATACATACACTAGATGCTGTAGTAGTTATCATTACTTGACAATGTGTGTGTGTGTACATACACTAGATGCTGTAGTAGTTACCATTACTTGACAATGTGTGTGTGTGTGTGTACATACACTAGATGCTGTAGTAGTTACCATTACTTGACAATGTGTGTGTGTACATACATTAGATGCTGTAGTAGTTACCATTACTTGACAGTGTGTGTGTGTACATACACTAGATGCTGTAGTAGTTACCATTACTTGACAATGTGTTTGTGTGTGTACATACACTAGATGCTGTAGTAGTTACCATTACTTGACAATGTGTGTGTGTACATACACTAGATGCTGTAGTAGTTACCATTACTTGACAAAGTGTGTGTGTGTATACATACACTAGATGCTGTAGTAGTTACCATTACTTGACAATGTGTGTGTGTGTGTACATACACTAGATGCTGTAGTAGTTACCATTACTTGACAAAGTGTGTGTGTGTATACATACACTAGATGCTGTAGTAGTTATCATTACTTGACAATGTGTGTGTGTGTACATACACTAGATGCTGTAGTAGTTACCATTACTTGACAATGTGTGTGTGTGTGTGTGTACATACACTAGATGCTGTAGTAGTTACCATTACTTGACAATGTGTGTGTGTACATACATTAGATGCTGTAGTAGTTACCATTACTTGACAGTGTGTGTGTGTACATACACTAGATGCTGTAGTAGTTACCATTACTTGACAGTGTGTTTGTGTGTACATACACTAGATGCTGTAGTAGTTACCATTACTTGGCAAAGTGTGTGTGTGTATACATACACTAGATGCTGTAGTAGTTACCATTACTTGACAATGTGTGTGTGTACATACATTAGATGCTGTAGTAGTTACCATTACTTGACAGTGTGTGTGTGTACATACACTAGATGCTGTAGTAGTTACCATTACTTGACAATGTGTTTGTGTGTGTGTACATACACTAGATGCTGTAGCAGTTACCATTACTTGACAATGTGTTTGTGTGTGTGTACATACACTAGATGCTGTAGTAGTTACCATTACTTGACAGTGTGTTTGTGTGTGTACATACACTAGATGCTGTAGTAGTTACAATTACTTGAACGTGTGTGTGTACATACACTAGATGCTGTAGTAGTTACCATTACTTGACAGTGTGTGTGTATACATACACTAGATGCTGTAGTAGTTACCATTACTTGACAGTGTGTGTGTATACATACACTAGATGCTGTAGTAGTTACCATTACTTGACAGTGTGTGTGTGTATACATACACTAGATGCTGTAGTAGTTACCATTACTTGACAATGTGTATACATACACTAGATGCTGTAGTAGTTACCATTACTTGACAGTGTGTGTGTATACATACACTAGATGCTGTAGTAGTTACCATTACTTGACAGTGTGTGTATACATACACTAGATGCTGTAGTAGTTACCATTACTTGACAATGTTTGTGTGTGTACATACACTAGATGCTGTAGTAGTTACCATTACTTGACAGTGTGTGTACATACACTAGATGCTGTAGTAGTTACCATTACTTGACAATGTGTGTGTGTGTGTGTACATACACTAGATGCTGTAGTAGTTACCATTACTTGACAGTGTGTGTACATACACTAGATGCTGTAGTAGTTACCATTACTTGACAATGTGTTTGTGTGTACATACACTAGATGCTGTAGTAGTTACCATTACTTGACAATGTGTGTGTGTGTGTACATACACTAGATGCTGTAGTAGTTACCATTACTTGACAATGTGTGTGTGTGTGTGTACATACACTAGATGCTGTAGTAGTTACCATTACTTGACAATGTGTGTGTGTGTGTGTATACATACACTAGATGCTGTAGTAGTTACCATTACTTGACAATGTGTGTGTGTGTGTACATACACTAGATGCTGTAGTAGTTACCATTACTTGACAGTGTGTGTGTGTACATACACTAGATGCTGTAGTAGTTACCATTACTTGACAATGTGTTTGTGTGTGTACATACACTAGATGCTGTAGTAGTTACCATTACTTGACAATGTGTGTGTGTACATACACTAGATGCTGTAGTAGTTACCATTACTTGACAAAGTGTGTGTGTGTGTATACATACACTAGATGCTGTAGTAGTTACCATTACTTGACAATGTGTGTGTGTGTGTACATACACTAGATGCTGTAGTAGTTACCATTACTTGACAAAGTGTGTGTGTGTATACATACACTAGATGCTGTAGTAGTTATCATTACTTGACAATGTGTGTGTGTGTACATACACTAGATGCTGTAGTAGTTACCATTACTTGACAATGTGTGTGTGTGTGTGTGTACATACACTAGATGCTGTAGTAGTTACCATTACTTGACAATGTGTGTGTGTACATACATTAGATGCTGTAGTAGTTACCATTACTTGACAGTGTGTGTGTGTACATACACTAGATGCTGTAGTAGTTACCATTACTTGACAATGTGTGTGTGTGTGTGTGTACATACACTAGATGCTGTAGTAGTTACCATTACTTGACAATGTGTGTGTGTACATACATTAGATGCTGTAGTAGTTACCATTACTTGACAGTGTGTGTGTGTACATACACTAGATGCTGTAGTAGTTACCATTACTTGACAGTGTGTTTGTGTGTACATACACTAGATGCTGTAGTAGTTACCATTACTTGACAAAGTGTGTGTGTGTATACATACACTAGATGCTGTAGTAGTTACCATTACTTGACAATGTGTGTGTGTACATACATTAGATGCTGTAGTAGTTACCATTACTTGACAGTGTGTGTGTGTACATACACTAGATGCTGTAGTAGTTACCATTACTTGACAATGTGTTTGTGTGTGTGTACATACACTAGATGCTGTAGCAGTTACCATTACTTGGCAATGTGTTTGTGTGTGTGTACATACACTAGATGCTGTAGTAGTTACCATTACTTGACAGTGTGTGTGTATACATACACTAGATGCTGTAGTAGTTACCATTACTTGACAGTGTGTGTGTATACATACACTAGATGCTGTAGTAGTTACCATTACTTGACAGTGTGTGTGTATACATACACTAGATGCTGTAGTAGTTACCATTACTTGACAGTGTGTGTGTGTATACATACACTAGATGCTGTAGTAGTTACCATTACTTGACAATGTTTGTGTGTGTACATACACTAGATGCTCTAGTAGTTACCATTACTTGACAGTGTGTGTACATACACTAGATGCTGTAGTAGTTACCATTACTTGACAATGTGTGTGTGTGTGTGTGTACATACACTAGATGCTGTAGTAGTTACCATTACTTGACATGTGTGTGTGTGTACATACACTAGATGCTGTAGTAGTTACCATTACTTGACAATGTGTTTGTGTGTACATACACTAGATGCTGTAGTAGTTGCCATTACTTGACAGTGTGTGTGTGTACATACACTAGATGCTGTAGTAGTTACCATTACTTGACAGTGTGTGTGTGTACATACACTAGATGCTGTAGTAGTTACCATTACTTGACAATGTGTGTGTGTGTGTACATACACTAGATGCTGTAGTAGTTACCATTACTTGACAATGTGTGTGTGTGTGTGTACATACACTAGATGCTGTAGTAGTTACCATTACTTGACAATGTGTGTGTGTGTGTGTACATACACTAGATGCTGTAGTAGTTACCATTACTTGGCAGTGTGTGTGTGTGTATACATACACTAGATGCTGTAGTAGTTATCATTACTTGACAATGTGTGTGTGTGTACATACACTAGATGCTGTAGTAGTTACCATTACTTGACAATGTGTGTGTGTGTGTGTACATACACTAGATGCTGTAGTAGTTACCATTACTTGACAATGTGTGTGTGTACATACATTAGATGCTGTAGTAGTTACCATTACTTGACAGTGTGTGTGTGTACATACACTAGATGCTGTAGTAGTTACCATTACTTGACAATGTGTTTGTGTGTGTACATACACTAGATGCTGTAGTAGTTACCATTACTTGACAATGTGTGTGTGTACATACACTAGATGCTGTAGTAGTTACCATTACTTGACAAAGTGTGTGTGTGTATACATACACTAGATGCTGTAGTAGTTACCATTACTTGACAATGTGTGCGTGTGTGTACATACACTAGATGCTGTAGTAGTTACCATTACTTGACAAAGTGTGTGTGTGTATACATACACTAGATGCTGTAGTAGTTATCATTACTTGACAATGTGTGTGTGTGTGTGTACATACACTAGATGCTGTAGTAGTTACCATTACTTGACAAAGTGTGTGTGTGTGTATACATACACTAGATGCTGTAGTAGTTATCATTACTTGACAATGTGTGTGTGTGTACATACACTAGATGCTGTAGTAGTTACCATTACTTGACAATGTGTGTGTGTGTGTGTACATACACTAGATGCTGTAGTAGTTACCATTACTTGACAAAGTGTGTGTGTGTGTATACATACACTAGATGCTGTAGTAGTTATCATTACTTGACAATGTGTGTGTGTGTACATACACTAGATGCTGTAGTAGTTACCATTACTTGACAATGTGTGTGTGTGTGTGTGTACATACACTAGATGCTGTAGTAGTTACCATTACTTGACAATGTGTGTGTGTACATACACTAGATGCTGTAGTAGTTACCATTACTTGACAATGTGTGTGTGTACATACATTAGATGCTGTAGTAGTTACCATTACTTGACAGTGTGTGTGTGTACATACACTAGATGCTGTAGTAGTTACCATTACTTGACATAGTGTGTGTGTGTATACATACACTAGATGCTGTAGTAGTTACCATTACTTGACAATGTGTGTGTGTACATACACTAGATGCTGTAGTAGTTACCATTACTTGACAATGTGTTTGTGTGTGTGTACATACACTAGATGCTGTAGTAGTTACCATTACTTGACAATGTGTTTGTGTGTGTGTACATACACTAGATGCTGTAGTAGTTACCATTACTTGACAGTGTGTTTGTGTGTGTATACATACACTAGATGCTGTAGTAGTTACAATTACTTGACAGTGTGTGTGTACATACACTAGATGCTGTAGTAGTTACCATTACTTGACAGTGTGTGTGTATACATACACTAGATGCTGTAGTAGTTACCATTACTTGACAGTGTGTGTGTATACATACACTAGATGCTGTAGTAGTTACCATTACTTGACAGTGTGTGTGTGTATACATACACTAGATGCTGTAGTAGTTACCATTACTTGACAATGTGTATACATACACTAGATGCTGTAGTAGTTACCATTACTTGACAGTGTGTGTGTATACATACACTAGATGCTGTAGTAGTTACCATTACTTGACAATGTTTGTGTGTGTACATACACTAGATGCTGTAGTAGTTACCATTACTTGACAGTGTGTGTACATACACTAGATGCTGTAGTAGTTACCATTACTTGACAATGTGTGTGTGTGTGTGTGTACATACACTAGATGCTGTAGTAGTTACCATTACTTGACAATGTGTTTGTGTGTGTGTACATACACTAGATGCTGTAGCAGTTACCATTACTTGACAATGTGTTTGTGTGTGTGTACATACACTAGATGCTGTAGTAGTTACCATTACTTGACAGTGTGTTTGTGTGTGTATACATACACTAGATGCTGTAGTAGTTACCATTACTTGACAGTGTGTGTGTACATACACTAGATGCTGTAGTAGTTACCATTACTTGACAGTGTGTGTGTATACATACACTAGATGCTGTAGTAGTTACCATTACTTGACAGTGTGTGTGTATACATACACTAGATGCTGTAGTAGTTACCATTACTTGACAGTGTGTGTGTGTATACATACACTAGATGCTGTAGTAGTTACCATTACTTGACAATGTGTATACATACACTAGATGCTGTAGTAGTTACCATTACTTGACAGTGTGTGTGTATACATACACTAGATGCTGTAGTAGTTACCATTACTTGACATTGTTTGTGTGTGTACATACACTAGATGCTGTAGTAGTTACCATTACTTGACAGTGTGTGTACATACACTAGATGCTGTAGTAGTTACCATTACTTGACAATGTGTGTGTGTGTGTGTACATACACTAGATGCTGTAGTAGTTACCATTACTTGACAATGTGTGTGTGTACATACATTAGATGCTGTAGTAGTTACCATTACTTGACAGTGTGTGTGTGTACATACACTAGATGCTGTAGTAGTTACCATTACTTGACAGTGTGTTTGTGTGTACATACACTAGATGCTGTAGTAGTTACCATTACTTGACAAAGTGTGTGTGTGTATACATACACTAGATGCTGTAGTAGTTACCATTACTTGACAATGTGTGTGTGTACATACATTAGATGCTGTAGTAGTTACCATTACTTGACAATGTGTGTGTGTACATACACTAGATGCTGAAGTAGTTACCATTACTTGACAGTGTGTGTGTGTACATACACTAGATGCTGTAGTAGTTACCATTACTTGACAATGTGTGTGTGTGTGTACATACACTAGATGCTGTAGTAGTTACCATTACTTGACAATGTGTGTGTGTGTGTGTACATACACTAGATGCTGTAGTAGTTACCATTACTTGACAATGTGTGTGTGTGTGTGTACATACACTAGATGCTGTAGTAGTTACCATTACTTGGCAAAGTGTGTGTGTGTATACATACACTAGATGCTGTAGTAGTTATCATTACTTGACAATGTGTGTGTGTGTACATACACTAGATGCTGTAGTAGTTACCATTACTTGACAATGTGTGTGTGTGTGTGTACATACACTAGATGCTGTAGTAGTTACCATTACTTGACAATGTGTGTGTGTACATACATTAGATGCTGTAGTAGTTACCATTACTTGACAGTGTGTGTGTGTACATACACTAGATGCTGTAGTAGTTACCATTACTTGACAATGTGTTTGTGTGTGTACATACACTAGATGCTGTAGTAGTTACCATTACTTGACAATGTGTGTGTGTACATACACTAGATGCTGTAGTAGTTACCATTACTTGACAAAGTGTGTGTGTGTATACATACACTAGATGCTGTAGTAGTTACCATTACTTGACAATGTGTGCGTGTGTGTACATACACTAGATGCTGTAGTAGTTACCATTACTTGACAAAGTGTGTGTGTGTATACATACACTAGATGCTGTAGTAGTTATCATTACTTGACAATGTGTGTGTGTGTGTGTACATACACTAGATGCTGTAGTAGTTACCATTACTTGACAAAGTGTGTGTGTGTGTATACATACACTAGATGCTGTAGTAGTTATCATTACTTGACAATGTGTGTGTGTGTACATACACTAGATGCTGTAGTAGTTACCATTACTTGACAATGTGTGTGTGTGTGTGTACATACACTAGATGCTGTAGTAGTTACCATTACTTGACAAAGTGTGTGTGTGTGTATACATACACTAGATGCTGTAGTAGTTATCATTACTTGACAATGTGTGTGTGTGTACATACACTAGATGCTGTAGTAGTTACCATTACTTGACAATGTGTGTGTGTGTGTGTGTACATACACTAGATGCTGTAGTAGTTACCATTACTTGACAATGTGTGTGTGTACATACACTAGATGCTGTAGTAGTTACCATTACTTGACAATGTGTGTGTGTACATACATTAGATGCTGTAGTAGTTACCATTACTTGACAGTGTGTGTGTGTACATACACTAGATGCTGTAGTAGTTACCATTACTTGACAAAGTGTGTGTGTGTATACATACACTAGATGCTGAAGTAGTTACCATTACTTGACAATGTGTGTGTGTACATACACTAGATGCTGTAGTAGTTACCATTACTTGACAATGTGTTTGTGTGTGTGTACATACACTAGATGCTGTAGCAGTTACCATTACTTGACAATGTGTTTGTGTGTGTGTACATACACTAGATGCTGTAGTAGTTACCATTACTTGACAGTGTGTTTGTGTGTGTATACATACACTAGATGCTGTAGTAGTTACAATTACTTGACAGTGTGTGTGTACATACACTAGATGCTGTAGTAGTTACCATTACTTGACAGTGTGTGTGTATACATACACTAGATGCTGTAGTAGTTACCATTACTTGACAGTGTGTGTGTATACATACACTAGATGCTGTAGTAGTTACCATTACTTGACAGTGTGTGTGTGTATACATACACTAGATGCTGTAGTAGTTACCATTACTTGACAATGTGTATACATACACTAGATGCTGTAGTAGTTACCATTACTTGACAGTGTGTGTGTATACATACACTAGATGCTGTAGTAGTTACCATTACTTGACAATGTTTGTGTGTGTACATACACTAGATGCTGTAGTAGTTACCATTACTTGACAGTGTGTGTACATACACTAGATGCTGTAGTAGTTACCATTACTTGACAATGTGTGTGTGTGTGTGTGTACATACACTAGATGCTGTAGTAGTTACCATTACTTGACAATGTGTTTGTGTGTGTGTACATACACTAGATGCTGTAGCAGTTACCATTACTTGACAATGTGTTTGTGTGTGTGTACATACACTAGATGCTGTAGTAGTTACCATTACTTGACAGTGTGTTTGTGTGTGTATACATACACTAGATGCTGTAGTAGTTACCATTACTTGACAGTGTGTGTGTACATACACTAGATGCTGTAGTAGTTACCATTACTTGACAGTGTGTGTGTATACATACACTAGATGCTGTAGTAGTTACCATTACTTGACAGTGTGTGTGTATACATACACTAGATGCTGTAGTAGTTACCATTACTTGACAGTGTGTGTGTGTATACATACACTAGATGCTGTAGTAGTTACCATTACTTGACAATGTGTATACATACACTAGATGCTGTAGTAGTTACCATTACTTGACAGTGTGTGTGTATACATACACTAGATGCTGTAGTAGTTACCATTACTTGACATGTGTTTGTGTGTGTACATACACTAGATGCTGTAGTAGTTACCATTACTTGACAGTGTGTGTACATACACTAGATGCTGTAGTAGTTACCATTACTTGACAATGTGTGTGTGTGTGTGTACATACACTAGATGCTGTAGTAGTTACCATTACTTGACAATGTGTGTGTGTACATACATTAGATGCTGTAGTAGTTACCATTACTTGACAGTGTGTGTGTGTACATACACTAGATGCTGTAGTAGTTACCATTACTTGACAGTGTGTTTGTGTGTACATACACTAGATGCTGTAGTAGTTACCATTACTTGACAAAGTGTGTGTGTGTATACATACACTAGATGCTGTAGTAGTTACCATTACTTGACAATGTGTGTGTGTACATACATTAGATGCTGTAGTAGTTACCATTACTTGACAGTGTGTGTGTGTACATACACTAGATGCTGTAGTAGTTACCATTACTTGACAGTGTGTGTGTATACATACACTAGATGCTGTAGCAGTTACCATTACTTGGCAATGTGTTTGTGTGTGTGTACATACACTAGATGCTGTAGTAGTTACCATTACTTGACAGTGTGTTTGTGTGTGTATACATACACTAGATGCTGTAGTAGTTACCATTACTTGACAGTGTGTGTGTACATACACTAGATGCTGTAGTAGTTACCATTACTTGACAGTGTGTGTGTATACATACACTAGATGCTGTAGTAGTTACCATTACTTGACAATGTGTGTGTGTATACATACACTAGATGCTGTAGTAGTTACCATTACTTGACAGTGTGTGTGTATACATACACTAGATGCTGTAGCAGTTACCATTACTTGGCAATGTGTTTGTGTGTGTGTACATACACTAGATGCTGTAGTAGTTACCATTACTTGACAGTGTGTTTGTGTGTGTATACATACACTAGATGCTGTAGTAGTTACAATTACTTGACAGTGTGTGTGTACATACACTAGATGCTGTAGTAGTTACCATTACTTGACAGTGTGTGTGTATACATACACTAGATGCTGTAGTAGTTACCATTACTTGACAATGTGTGTGTGTGTATACATACACTAGATGCTGTAGTAGTTACCATTACTTGACAGTGTGTGTGTATACATACACTAGATGCTGTAGTAGTTACCATTACTTGACAGTGTGTGTGTGTATACATACACTAGATGCTGTAGTAGTTACCATTACTTGACAGTGTGTGTACATACACTAGATGCTGTAGTAGTTACCATTACTTGACAATGTGTGTGTGTGTGTGTACATACACTAGATGCTGTAGTAGTTACCATTACTTGACAATGTGTATACATACACTAGATGCTGTAGTAGTTACCATTACTTGACAGTGTGTGTGTATACATACACTAGATGCTGTAGTAGTTACCATTACTTGACAGTGTGTGTGTGTATACATACACTAGATGCTGTAGTAGTTACCATTACTTGACAGTGTGTGTGTGTACATACACTAGATGCTGTAGTAGTTACCATTACTTGACAATGTGTGTGTGTGTGTACATACACTAGATGCTGTAGTAGTTACCATTACTTGACAATGTGTGTGTGTGTGTACATACACTAGATGCTGTAGTAGTTACCATTACTTGACAATGTGTTTGTGTGTGTGTACATACACTAGATGCTGTAGTAGTTACCATTACTTGACAGTGTGTTTGTGTGTGTATACATACACTAGATGCTGTAGTAGTTACAATTACTTGACAGTGTGTGTGTACATACACTAGATTCTGTAGTAGTTACCATTACTTGACAGTGTGTGTGTATACATACACTAGATGCTGTAGTAGTTACCATTACATGACAATGTGTATACATACACTAGATGCTGTAGTAGTTACCATTACTTGACAGTGTGTGTGTATACATACACTAGATGCTGTAGTAGTTACCATTACTTGACAGTGTGTGTGTGTATACATACACTAGATGCTGTAGTAGTTACCATTACTTGACAATGTTTGTGTGTGTACATACACTAGATGCTGTAGTAGTTACCATTACTTGACAGTGTGTGTACATACACTAGATGCTGTAGTAGTTACCATTACTTGACAATGTGTGTGTGTGTGTGTACATACACTAGATGCTGTAGTAGTTACCATTACTTGACAAGTGTGTGTGTGTGTGTACATACACTAGATGCTGTAGTAGTTACCATTACTTGACAATGTGTTTGTGTGTACATACACTAGATGCTGTAGTAGTTACCATTACTTGACAGTGTGTGTGTGTACATACACTAGATGCTGTAGTAGTTACCATTACTTGACAGTGTGTGTGTGTACATACACTAGATGCTGTAGTAGTTACCATTACTTGACAATGTGTGTGTGTGTGTACATACACTAGATGCTGTAGTAGTTACCATTACTTGACAATGTGTGTGTGTGTGTGTACATACACTAGATGCTGTAGTAGTTACCATTACTTGACAATGTGTGTGTGTGTGTGTACATACACTAGATGCTGTAGTAGTTACCATTACTTGCAAAGTGTGTGTGTGTGTATACATACACTAGATGCTGTAGTAGTTATCATTACTTGACAATGTGTGTGTGTGTACATACACTAGATGCTGTAGTAGTTACCATTACTTGACAATGTGTGTGTGTGTGTGTGTACATACACTAGATGCTGTAGTAGTTACCATTACTTGACAATGTGTGTGTGTACATACATTAGATGCTGTAGTAGTTACCATTACTTGACAGTGTGTGTGTGTACATACACTAGATGCTGTAGTAGTTACCATTACTTGACAATGTGTTTGTGTGTGTACATACACTAGATGCTATAGTAGTTACCATTACTTGACAATGTGTGTGTGTACATACACTAGATGCTGTAGTAGTTACCATTACTTGACAAAGTGTGTGTGTGTATACATACACTAGATGCTGTAGTAGTTACCATTACTTGACAATGTGTGCGTGTGTGTACATACACTAGATGCTGTAGTAGTTACCATTACTTGACAAAGTGTGTGTGTGTATACATACACTAGATGCTGTAGTAGTTATCATTACTTGACAATGTGTGTGTGTGTGTGTACATACACTAGATGCTGTAGTAGTTACCATTACTTGACAAAGTGTGTGTGTGTGTATACATACACTAGATGCTGTAGTAGTTATCATTACTTGACAATGTGTGTGTGTGTACATACACTAGATGCTGTAGTAGTTACCATTACTTGACAATGTGTGTGTGTGTGTGTACATACACTAGATGCTGTAGTAGTTACCATTACTTGACAAAGTGTGTGTGTGTGTATACATACACTAGATGCTGTAGTAGTTATCATTACTTGACAATGTGTGTGTGTGTACATACACTAGATGCTGTAGTAGTTACCATTACTTGACAATGTGTGTGTGTGTGTGTGTACATACACTAGATGCTGTAGTAGTTACCATTACTTGACAATGTGTGTGTGTACATACACTAGATGCTGTAGTAGTTACCATTACTTGACAATGTGTGTGTGTACATACATTAGATGCTGTAGTAGTTACCATTACTTGACAGTGTGTGTGTGTACATACACTAGATGCTGTAGTAGTTACCATTACTTGACAGTGTGTGTGTGTACATACACTAGATGCTGTAGTAGTTACCATTACTTGACAAAGTGTGTGTGTGTATACATACACTAGATGCTGAAGTAGTTACCATTACTTGACAATGTGTGTGTGTACATACACTAGATGCTGTAGTAGTTACCATTACTTGACAATGTGTTTGTGTGTGTGTACATACACTAGATGCTGTAGCAGTTACCATTACTTGACAATGTGTTTGTGTGTGTGTACATACACTAGATGCTGTAGTAGTTACAATTACTTGACAGTGTGTGTGTACATACACTAGATGCTGTAGTAGTTACCATTACTTGACAGTGTGTGTGTATACATACACTAGATGCTGTAGTAGTTACCATTACTTGACAGTGTGTGTGTATACATACACTAGATGCTGTAGTAGTTACCATTACTTGACAGTGTGTGTGTGTATACATACACTAGATGCTGTAGTAGTTACCATTACTTGACAGTGTGTGTGTATACATACACTAGATGCTGTAGTAGTTACCATTACTTGACAATGTTTGTGTGTGTACATACACTAGATGCTGTAGTAGTTACCATTACTTGACAGTGTGTGTACATACACTAGATGCTGTAGTAGTTACCATTACTTGACAATGTGTGTGTGTGTGTGTGTACATACACTAGATGCTGTAGTAGTTACCATTACTTGACAGTGTGTGTACATACACTAGATGCTGTAGTAGTTACCATTACTTGACAATGTGTTTGTGTGTACATACACTAGATGCTGTAGTAGTTGCCATTACTTGACAGTGTGTGTGTGTACATACACTAGATGCTGTAGTAGTTACCATTACTTGACAGTGTGTGTGTGTACATACACTAGATGCTGTAGTAGTTACCATTACTTGACAATGTGTGTGTGTGTGTACATACACTAGATGCTGTAGTAGTTACCATTACTTGACAATGTGTGTGTGTGTGTGTACATACACTAGATGCTGTAGTAGTTACCATTACTTGACAATGTGTGTGTGTGTGTGTACATACACTAGATGCTGTAGTAGTTACCATTACTTGGCAAAGTGTGTGTGTGTGTATACATACACTAGATGCTGTAGTAGTTATCATTACTTGACAATGTGTGTGTGTGTACATACACTAGATGCTGTAGTAGTTACCATTACTTGACAATGTGTGTGTGTGTGTGTGTACATACACTAGATGCTGTAGTAGTTACCATTACTTGACAATGTGTGTGTGTACATACATTAGATGCTGTAGTAGTTACCATTACTTGACAGTGTGTGTGTGTACATACACTAGATGCTGTAGTAGTTACCATTACTTGACAATGTGTTTGTGTGTGTACATACACTAGATGCTATAGTAGTTACCATTACTTGACAATGTGTGTGTGTACATACACTAGATGCTGTAGTAGTTACCATTACTTGACAAAGTGTGTGTGTGTATACATACACTAGATGCTGTAGTAGTTACCATTACTTGACAATGTGTGCGTGTGTGTACATACACTAGATGCTGTAGTAGTTACCATTACTTGACAAAGTGTGTGTGTGTATACATACACTAGATGCTGTAGTAGTTATCATTACTTGACAATGTGTGTGTGTACATACACTAGATGCTGTAGTAGTTACCATTACTTGACAAAGTGTGTGTGTGTGTATACATACACTAGATGCTGTAGTAGTTATCATTACTTGACAATGTGTGTGTGTGTACATACACTAGATGCTGTAGTAGTTACCATTACTTGACAATGTGTGTGTGTGTGTGTACATACACTAGATGCTGTAGTAGTTACCATTACTTGACAAAGTGTGTGTGTGTGTATACATACACTAGATGCTGTAGTAGTTATCATTACTTGACAATGTGTGTGTGTGTACATACACTAGATGCTGTAGTAGTTACCATTACTTGACAATGTGTGTGTGTGTGTACATACACTAGATGCTGTAGTAGTTACCATTACTTGACAATGTGTGTGTGTACATACACTAGATGCTGTAGTAGTTACCATTACTTGACAATGTGTGTGTGTACATACATTAGATGCTGTAGTAGTTACCATTACTTGACAGTGTGTGTGTGTACATACACTAGATGCTGTAGTAGTTACCATTACTTGACAGTGTGTTTGTGTGTACATACACTAGATGCTGTAGTAGTTACCATTACTTGACAAAGTGTGTGTGTGTATACATACACTAGATGCTGAAGTAGTTACCATTACTTGACAATGTGTGTGTGTACATACACTAGATGCTGTAGTAGTTACCATTACTTGACAGTGTGTTTGTGTGTGTATACATACACTAGATGCTGTAGTAGTTACAATTACTTGACAGTGTGTGTGTACATACACTAGATGCTGTAGTAGTTACCATTACTTGACAGTGTGTGTGTATACATACACTAGATGCTGTAGTAGTTACCATTACTTGACAGTGTGTGTGTATACATACACTAGATGCTGTAGTAGTTACCATTACTTGACAGTGTGTGTGTGTATACATACACTAGATGCTGTAGTAGTTACCATTACTTGACAATGTGTATACATACACTAGATGCTGTAGTAGTTACCATTACTTGACAGTGTGTGTGTATACATACACTAGATGCTGTAGTAGTTACCATTACTTGACAATATTTGTGTGTGTACATACACTAGATGCTGTAGTAGTTACCATTACTTGACAGTGTGTGTACATACACTAGATGCTGTAGTAGTTACCATTACTTGACAATGTGTGTGTGTGTGTGTGTACATACACTAGATGCTGTAGTAGTTACCATTACTTGACAATGTGTTTGTGTGTGTGTACATACACTAGATGCTGTAGTAGTTACCATTACTTGACAATGTGTTTGTGTGTGTGTACATACACTAGATGCTGTAGTAGTTACCATTACTTGACAGTGTGTTTGTGTGTGTATACATACACTAGATGCTGTAGTAGTTACAATTACTTGACAGTGTGTGTGTACATACACTAGATGCTGTAGTAGTTACCATTACTTGACAGTGTGTGTGTATACATACACTAGATGCTGTAGTAGTTACCATTACTTGACAGTGTGTGTGTATACATACACTAGATGCTGTAGTAGTTACCATTACTTGACAGTGTGTGTGTGTATACATACACTAGATGCTGTAGTAGTTACCATTACTTGACAATGTGTATACATACACTAGATGCTGTAGTAGTTACCATTACTTGACAGTGTGTGTGTATACATACACTAGATGCTGTAGTAGTTACCATTACTTGACATTGTTTGTGTGTGTACATACACTAGATGCTGTAGTAGTTACCATTACTTGACAGTGTGTGTACATACACTAGATGCTGTAGTAGTTACCATTACTTGACAATGTGTGTGTGTGTGTGTACATACACTAGATGCTGTAGTAGTTACCATTACTTGACAATGTGTGTGTGTACATACATTAGATGCTGTAGTAGTTACCATTACTTGACAGTGTGTGTGTGTACATACACTAGATGCTGTAGTAGTTACCATTACTTGACAGTGTGTTTGTGTGTACATACACTAGATGCTGTAGTAGTTACCATTACTTGACAAAGTGTGTGTGTGTATACATACACTAGATGCTGTAGTAGTTACCATTACTTGACAGTGTGTGTGTGTGTGTGTACATACATTAGATGCTGTAGTAGTTACCATTACTTGACAGTGTGTGTGTGTACATACACTAGATGCTGTAGTAGTTACCATTACTTGACAATGTGTGTGTGTGTGTGTGTACATACACTAGATGCTGTAGTAGTTACCATTACTTGACAATGTGTGTGTGTACATACATTAGATGCTGTAGTAGTTACCATTACTTGACAGTGTGTGTGTGTACATACACTAGATGCTGTAGTAGTTACCATTACTTGACAATGTGTTTGTGTGTGTACATACACTAGATGCTGTAGTAGTTACCATTACTTGACAATGTGTGTGTGTACATACACTAGATGCTGTAGTAGTTACCATTACTTGACAAAGTGTGTGTGTGTATACATACACTAGATGCTGTAGTAGTTACCATTACTTGACAATGTGTGCGTGTGTGTACATACACTAGATGCTGTAGTAGTTACCATTACTTGACAAAGTGTGTGTGTGTATACATACACTAGATGCTGTAGTAGTTATCATTACTTGACAATGTGTGTGTGTGTGTGTACATACACTAGATGCTGTAGTAGTTACCATTACTTGACAAAGTGTGTGTGTGTGTATACATACACTAGATGCTGTAGTAGTTATCATTACTTGACAATGTGTGTGTGTGTACATACACTAGATGCTGTAGTAGTTACCATTACTTGACAATGTGTGTGTGTGTGTGTACATACACTAGATGCTGTAGTAGTTACCATTACTTGACAAAGTGTGTGTGTGTGTATACATACACTAGATGCTGTAGTAGTTATCATTACTTGACAATGTGTGTGTGTGTACATACACTAGATGCTGTAGTAGTTACCATTACTTGACAATGTGTGTGTGTGTGTGTGTACATACACTAGATGCTGTAGTAGTTACCATTACTTGACATGTGTGTGTGTGTGTGTGTGTGTGTGTGTGTGTGTGTGTGTGTACATACACTAGATGCTGTAGTAGTTACCATTACTTGACAATGTGTGTGTGTACATACACTAGATGCTGTAGTAGTTACCATTACTTGACAGTGTGTGTGTGTACATACACTAGATGCTGTAGTAGTTACCATTACTTGACAGTGTGTTTGTGTGTACATACACTAGATGCTGTAGTAGTTACCATTACTTGACAAAGTGTGTGTGTGTATACATACACTAGATGCTGAAGTAGTTACCATTACTTGACAATGTGTGTGTGTACATACACTAGATGCTGTAGTAGTTACCATTACTTGACAATGTGTTTGTGTGTGTGTACATACACTAGATGCTGTAGCAGTTACCATTACTTGACAATGTGTTTGTGTGTGTGTACATACACTAGATGCTGTAGTAGTTACCATTACTTGACAGTGTGTTTGTGTGTGTATACATACACTAGATGCTGTAGTAGTTACAATTACTTGACAGTGTGTGTGTACATACACTAGATGCTGTAGTAGTTACCATTACTTGACAGTGTGTGTGTATACATACACTAGATGCTGTAGTAGTTACCATTACTTGACAGTGTGTGTGTATACATACACTAGATGCTGTAGTAGTTACCATTACTTGACAGTGTGTGTGTGTATACATACACTAGATGCTGTAGTAGTTACCATTACTTGACAATGTGTATACATACACTAGATGCTGTAGTAGTTACCATTACTTGACAGTGTGTGTGTATACATACACTAGATGCTGTAGTAGTTACCATTACTTGACAATGTTTGTGTGTGTACATACACTAGATGCTGTAGTAGTTACCATTACTTGACATGTGTGTGTGTGTACATACACTAGATGCTGTAGTAGTTACCATTACTTGACAATGTGTGTGTGTGTGTGTGTACATACACTAGATGCTGTAGTAGTTACCATTACTTGACAATGTGTTTGTGTGTGTGTACATACACTAGATGCTGTAGCAGTTACCATTACTTGACAATGTGTTTGTGTGTGTGTACATACACTAGATGCTGTAGTAGTTACCATTACTTGACAGTGTGTTTGTGTGTGTATACATACACTAGATGCTGTAGTAGTTACAATTACTTGACAGTGTGTGTGTACATACACTAGATGCTGTAGTAGTTACCATTACTTGACAGTGTGTGTGTATACATACACTAGATGCTGTAGTAGTTACCATTACTTGACAGTGTGTTTGTATACATACACTAGATGCTGTAGTAGTTACCATAACTTGACAGTGTGTGTGTGTATACATACACTAGATGCTGTAGTAGTTACCATTACTTGACAATGTGTATACATACACTAGATGCTGTAGTAGTTACCATTACTTGACAGTGTGTGTGTATACATACACTAGATGCTGTAGTAGTTACCATTACTTGACATTGTTTGTGTGTGTACATACACTAGATGCTGTAGTAGTTACCATTACTTGACATGTGTGTGTGTGTACATACACTAGATGCTGTAGTAGTTACCATTACTTGACAATGTGTGTGTGTGTGTGTACATACACTAGATGCTGTAGTAGTTACCATTACTTGACAATGTGTGTGTGTACATACATTAGATGCTGTAGTAGTTACCATTACTTGACAGTGTGTGTGTGTACATACACTAGATGCTGTAGTAGTTACCATTACTTGACAGTGTGTTTGTGTGTACATACACTAGATGCTGTAGTAGTTACCATTACTTGACAAAGTGTGTGTGTGTATACATACACTAGATGCTGTAGTAGTTACCATTACTTGACAATGTGTGTGTGTACATACATTAGATGCTGTAGTAGTTACCATTACTTGACAGTGTGTGTGTGTACATACACTAGATGCTGTAGTAGTTACCATTACTTGACAATGTGTTTGTGTGTGTGTACATACACTAGATGCTGTAGTAGTTACCATTACTTGACAATGTGTTTGTGTGTGTGTACATACACTAGATGCTGTAGTAGTTACCATTACTTGACAGTGTGTTTGTGTGTGTATACATACACTAGATGCTGTAGTAGTTACAATTACTTGACAGTGTGTGTGTACATACACTAGATGCTGTAGTAGTTACCATTACTTGACAGTGTGTGTGTATACATACACTAGATGCTGTAGTAGTTACCATTACTTGACAATGTGTATACATACACTAGATGCTGTAGTAGTTACCATTACTTGACAGTGTGTGTGTATACATACACTAGATGCTGTAGTAGTTACCATTACTTGACAGTGTGTGTGTGTATACATACACTAGATGCTGTAGTAGTTACCATTACTTGACAATGTTTGTGTGTGTACATACACTAGATGCTGTAGTAGTTACCATTACTTGACAGTGTGTGTACATACACTAGATGCTGTAGTAGTTACCATTACTTGACAATGTGTGTGTGTGTGTGTACATACACTAGATGCTGTAGTAGTTACCATTACTTGACAGTGTGTGTACATACACTAGATGCTGTAGTAGTTACCATTACTTGACAATGTGTTTGTGTGTATACATACACTAGATGCTGTAGTAGTTGCCATTACTTGACAGTGTGTGTGTGTACATACACTAGATGCTGTAGTAGTTACCATTACTTGACAGTGTGTGTGTGTACATACACTAGATGCTGTAGTAGTTACCATTACTTGACAATGTGTGTGTGTGTGTACATACACTAGATGCTGTAGTAGTTACCATTACTTGACAATGTGTGTGTGTGTGTACATACACTAGATGCTGTAGTAGTTACCATTACTTGACAATGTGTGTGTGTGTGTGTACATACACTAGATGCTGTAGTAGTTACCATTACTTGACAAAGTGTGTGTGTGTGTATACATACACTAGATGCTGTAGTAGTTATCATTACTTGACAATGTGTGTGTGTGTACATACACTAGATGCTGTAGTAGTTACCATTACTTGACAATGTGTGTGTGTGTGTGTGTACATACACTAGATGCTGTAGTAGTTACCATTACTTGACAATGTGTGTGTGTACATACATTAGATGCTGTAGTAGTTACCATTACTTGACAGTGTGTGTGTACATACACTAGATGCTGTAGTAGCTACCATTACTTGACAGTGTGTTTGTGTGTACATACACTAGATGCTGTAGTAGTTACCATTACTTGACAAAGTGTGTGTGTGTATACATACACTAGATGCTGTAGTAGTTACCATTACTTGACAATGTGTGTGTGTACATACACTAGATGCTGTAGTAGTTACCATTACTTGACAATGTGTTTGTGTGTGTGTACATACACTAGATGCTGTAGCAGTTACCATTACTTGACAATGTGTTTGTGTGTGTGTACATACACTAGATGCTGTAGTAGTTACCATTACTTGACAGTGTGTTTGTGTGTGTATACATACACTAGATGCTGTAGTAGTTACAATTACTTGACAGTGTGTGTGTACATACACTAGATGCTGTAGTAGTTACCATTACTTGACAGTGTGTGTGTATACATACACTAGATGCTGTAGTAGTTACCATTACTTGACAGTGTGTGTGTATACATACACTAGATGCTGTAGTAGTTACCATTACTTGACAGTGTGTGTGTGTATACATACACTAGATGCTGTAGTAGTTACCATTACTTGACAATGTGTATACATACACTAGATGCTGTAGTAGTTACCATTACTTGACAGTGTGTGTGTATACATACACTAGATGCTGTAGTAGTTACCATTACTTGACAATGTTTGTGTGTGTACATACACTAGATGCTGTAGTAGTTACCATTACTTGACAGTGTGTGTACATACACTAGATGCTGTAGTAGTTACCATTACTTGACAATGTGTGTGTGTGTGTGTGTACATACACTAGATGCTGTAGTAGTTACCATTACTTGACAATGTGTTTGTGTGTGTGTACATACACTAGATGCTGTAGCAGTTACCATTACTTGACAATGTGTTTGTGTGTGTGTACATACACTAGATGCTGTAGTAGTTACCATTACTTGACAGTGTGTTTGTGTGTGTATACATACACTAGATGCTGTAGTAGTTACAATTACTTGACAGTGTGTGTGTACATACACTAGATGCTGTAGTAGTTACCATTACTTGACAGTGTGTGTGTATACATACACTAGATGCTGTAGTAGTTACCATTACTTGACAGTGTGTGTGTATACATACACTAGATGCTGTAGTAGTTACCATTACTTGACAGTGTGTGTGTGTATACATACACTAGATGCTGTAGTAGTTACCATTACTTGACAATGTGTATACATACACTAGATGCTGTAGTAGTTACCATTACTTGACAGTGTGTGTGTATACATACACTAGATGCTGTAGTAGTTACCATTACTTGACATTGTTTGTGTGTGTACATACACTAGATGCTGTAGTAGTTACCATTACTTGACAGTGTGTGTACATACACTAGATGCTGTAGTAGTTACCATTACTTGACAATGTGTGTGTGTGTGTGTACATACACTAGATGCTGTAGTAGTTACCATTACTTGACAATGTGTGTGTGTACATACATTAGATGCTGTAGTAGTTACCATTACTTGACAGTGTGTGTGTGTACATACACTAGATGCTGTAGTAGTTACCATTACTTGACAGTGTGTTTGTGTGTACATACACTAGATGCTGTAGTAGTTACCATTACTTGACAAAGTGTGTGTGTGTATACATACACTAGATGCTGTAGTAGTTACCATTACTTGACAATGTGTGTGTGTACATACATTAGATGCTGTAGTAGTTACCATTACTTGACAGTGTGTGTGTGTACATACACTAGATGCTGTAGTAGTTACCATTACTTGACAATGTGTTTGTGTGTGTGTACATACACTAGATGCTGTAGCAGTTACCATTACTTGGCAATGTGTTTGTGTGTGTGTACATACACTAGATGCTGTAGTAGTTACCATTACTTGACAGTGTGTTTGTGTGTGTATACATACACTAGATGCTGTAGTAGTTACAATTACTTGACAGTGTGTGTGTACATACACTAGATGCTGTAGTAGTTACCATTACTTGACAGTGTGTGTGTATACATACACTAGATGCTGTAGTAGTTACCATTACTTGACAATGTGTATACATACACTAGATGCTGTAGTAGTTACCATTACTTGACAGTGTGTGTGTATACATACACTAGATGCTGTAGTAGTTACCATTACTTGACAGTGTGTGTGTGTATACATACACTAGATGCTGTAGTAGTTACCATTACTTGACAATGTTTGTGTGTGTACATACACTAGATGCTGTAGTAGTTACCATTACTTGACAGTGTGTGTACATACACTAGATGCTGTAGTAGTTACCATTACTTGACAATGTGTGTGTGTGTGTGTACATACACTAGATGCTGTAGTAGTTACCATTACTTGACAGTGTGTGTACATACACTAGATGCTGTAGTAGTTACCATTACTTGACAATGTGTTTGTGTGTACATACACTAGATGCTGTCGTAGTTGCCATTACTTGACAGTGTGTGTGTGTACATACACTAGATGCTGTAGTAGTTACCATTACTTGACAGTGTGTGTGTGTACATACACTAGATGCTGTAGTAGTTACCATTACTTGACAATGTGTGTGTGTGTGTACATACACTAGATGCTGTAGTAGTTACCATTACTTGACAATGTGTGTGTGTGTGTACATACACTAGATGCTGTAGTAGTTACCATTACTTGACAATGTGTGTGTGTGTGTGTACATACACTAGATGCTGTAGTAGTTACCATTACTTGACAAAGTGTGTGTGTGTGTATACATACACTAGATGCTGTAGTAGTTATCATTACTTGACAATGTGTGTGTGTGTGTGTACATACACTAGATGCTGTAGTAGTTACCATTACTTGACAATGTGTGTGTGTGTGTGTGTACATACACTAGATGCTGTAGTAGTTACCATTACTTGACAATGTGTGTGTACATACATTAGATGCTGTAGTAGTTACCATTACTTGACAGTGTGTGTGTACATACACTAGATGCTGTAGTAGTTACCATTACTTGACAAAGTGTGTGTGTGTATACATACACTAGATGCTGTAGTAGTTACCATTACTTGACAATGTGTGTGTGTACATACACTAGATGCTGTAGTAGTTACCATTACTTGACAATGTGTTTGTGTGTGTGTACATACACTAGATGCTGTAGCAGTTACCATTACTTGGCAATGTGTTTGTGTGTGTGTACATACACTAGATGCTGTAGTAGTTACCATTACTTGACAGTGTGTTTGTGTGTGTATACATACACTAGATGCTGTAGTAGTTACAATTACTTGACAGTGTGTGTGTACATACACTAGATGCTGTAGTAGTTACCATTACTTGACAGTGTGTGTGTATACATACACTAGATGCTGTAGTAGTTACCATTACTTGACAATGTGTATACATACACTAGATGCTGTAGTAGTTACCATTACTTGACAGTGTGTGTGTATACATACACTAGATGCTGTAGTAGTTACCATTACTTGACAGTGTGTGTGTGTATACATACACTAGATGCTGTAGTAGTTACCATTACTTGACAATGTTTGTGTGTGTACATACACTAGATGCTGTAGTAGTTACCATTACTTGACAGTGTGTGTACATACACTAGATGCTGTAGTAGTTACCATTACTTGACAATGTGTGTGTGTGTGTGTACATACACTAGATGCTGTAGTAGTTACCATTACTTGACAGTGTGTGTACATACACTAGATGCTGTAGTAGTTACCATTACTTGACAATGTGTTTGTGTGTACATACACTAGATGCTGTCGTAGTTGCCATTACTTGACAGTGTGTGTGTGTACATACACTAGATGCTGTAGTAGTTACCATTACTTGACAGTGTGTGTGTGTACATACACTAGATGCTGTAGTAGTTACCATTACTTGACAATGTGTGTGTGTGTGTACATACACTAGATGCTGTAGTAGTTACCATTACTTGACAATGTGTGTGTGTGTGTACATACACTAGATGCTGTAGTAGTTACCATTACTTGACAATGTGTGTGTGTGTGTGTACATACACTAGATGCTGTAGTAGTTACCATTACTTGACAAAGTGTGTGTGTGTGTATACATACACTAGATGCTGTAGTAGTTATCATTACTTGACAATGTGTGTGTGTGTGTGTACATACACTAGATGCTGTAGTAGTTACCATTACTTGACAATGTGTGTGTGTGTGTGTGTACATACACTAGATGCTGTAGTAGTTACCATTACTTGACAATGTGTGTGTACATACATTAGATGCTGTAGTAGTTACCATTACTTGACAGTGTGTGTGTACATACACTAGATGCTGTAGTAGTTACCATTACTTGACAAAGTGTGTGTGTGTATACATACACTAGATGCTGTAGTAGTTACCATTACTTGACAATGTGTGTGTGTACATACACTAGATGCTGTAGTAGTTACCATTACTTGACAATGTGTTTGTGTGTGTGTACATACACTAGATGCTGTAGCAGTTACCATTACTTGACAATGTGTTTGTGTGTGTGTACATACACTAGATGCTGTAGTAGTTACCATTACTTGACAGTGTGTTTGTGTGTGTATACATACACTAGATGCTGTAGTAGTTACAATTACTTGACAGTGTGTGTGTACATACACTAGATGCTGTAGTAGTTACCATTACTTGAGTGTGTGTGTATACATACACTAGATGCTGTAGTAGTTACCATTACTTGACAGTGTGTGTGTGTATACATACACTAGATGCTGTAGTAGTTACCATTACTTGACAATGTGTATACATACACTAGATGCTGTAGTAGTTACCATTACTTGACAGTGTGTGTGTATACATACACTAGATGCTGTAGTAGTTACCATTACTTGACAATGTTTGTGTGTGTACATACACTAGATGCTGTAGTAGTTACCATTACTTGACAGTGTGTGTACATACACTAGATGCTGTAGTAGTTACCATTACTTGACAATGTGTGTGTGTGTGTGTACATACACTAGATGCTGTAGTAGTTACCATTACTTGACAGTGTGTGTACATACACTAGATGCTGTAGTAGTTACCATTACTTGACAATGTGTTTGTGTGTACATACACTAGATGCTGTAGTAGTTGCCATTACTTGACAGTGTGTGTGTGTACATACACTAGATGCTGTAGTAGTTACCATTACTTGACAGTGTGTGTGTGTACATACACTAGATGCTGTAGTAGTTACCATTACTTGACAATGTGTGTGTGTGTGTGTGTACATACACTAGATGCTGTAGTAGTAACCATTACTTGACAATGTGTGTGTGTGTGTACATACACTAGATGCTGTAGTTACCATTACTTGACAATGTGTGTGTGTGTGTGTGTATACACTAGATGCTGTAGTAGTTACCATTACTTGACAATGTGTGTGTGTACATACACTAGATGCTGTAGTAGTTACCATTACTTGACAATGTGTGTGTGTGTGTGTACATACACTAGATGCTGTAGTAGTTACCATTACTTGACAATGTTTTTGATGTTACAATGGTCATAAAGAATCAGTCAAAGCGTGTATTCATTCAATAATGTTTATTTTGCAGGTTACAACTGAAAAAACGTCACTTGACACATCTGCCCCGACTACACTGCCAAAAGAAAACCTGTCACACGGCAAATGCAGTAATCTTGTTAATACACAACTATTCAAAACTCAGTCGAAAAACCATTCACTCGACAAAGAGTAGTCAATAATGATATTACACTACAAAGTATTCAAAGATACGGAAGCTGACAGTTTTCAAGCTGGGAAAGTTGATTAATGTGGTACAAAGGGAGAATAGTGTAGTAGAGGTGCAATGTCAAGTGAAATAACCCAAGATGATGTTTGGAATGAAGACTGGCTGGCTCTGTTAAACCAGGTTCCTCTGGCTCAGTAGTCTCTCCTATCCTGGTTCTGGTAGCCCCCTTTGTAGCCCCCCCTGTAGCCTCCCTGGTAGCCCCCGCCTCCCTGGTAGCCCCCGCCTCCCTGGTAGCCCCCGCCTCCCTGGTAGCCCCCGCCTCCCTGGTAGCCCCCCCTGTTCTGGCCCTGGTAGCCACCACCACCTCCTCTGTTTCCGTCTGTGGACCAGAGATGGAGACAAAAAATAACGATTCAGAGATTAAATTAGGAAAATGTGAACAGAACAGTGACACTAAAATGGCCAGACAAAATGAGCTGACAAGACATATCACAATATATGTGGGCTAATGCTAACAAGTTGTGCGAAGAACAGAAGTGAAAGACTGCAAGAGAGAATGGTGTGTGTGTGTTTTGGGGGGGATTAGAGTAGCCAAAAGGCTCAGGCATGGAGGGAGGATGACAAGGGACTACAGGTCACAGACTGTGGCTTTAACAAATAGCTCAAGTAAAATCTGGACATTTCTAGGATAAAGGTGGCATAAATTCATAAGCACCTCGGTTGTAACCGCCCCTCTGTTGGTAACTGCCTCCATCTGAAACCAACCAGAAATGGTAAACATGTGTGAGGCATGTCCAGTATAACCAACAAATGACTTTTTTTGCATTGGTGCTTATGCATTGGTTAGTTGTTTTTATTTCCATGCAGGGTTAAGGTACTTTTTCTTCCTTCTCATAAAAATAAGTTCTTACTGGGTTCAAATACATGTTAACTCTGTTTCAGAGATTTAGCTCATGCAATCCACAAATAAAATACATTTTTTCCAAAAGAAAAATAAAGTTAATAGGTCTGAAATACCAGTTTCTTTAGACCTACCTAAACATAGCCAATGCATTGTTTATTTTTAAGATGGTATATAATTAAATGGAATTAGTACACTTAAAAATGGTTGATTTTGACATTTTTATTCTATAGGCATGAAATCCCATAGGTTCTAGACTACTGGTAATAGTGCCAAGGCTCGGGCATAGCGGAATGAGAGAAAAAGGGGAGAGCCGCTTACTGAATGAAGGTGGCTTTTAGAATAAACAGAAGAAAGTGATAAGAAAATAAAGGTGGTATAAAATGGTCGATAAGCACCTCGGTTGTAACCGCCCCTCTGTTGGTAACCGCCTCCATCTGAAACCAACCAGAAACTGTAAGCACGAGCGAATCCACAATTCAATGTGGCCAATATCATTCACAACTTACTTGTGCACTTTTAGAACTACAGATATTTTCCTTTATAATGTCTATACGTGTGTGTTCTTTAGGTGTTTGTCACTAGACCTTGCATGCAGGTTTAGGTAAAATATATATATAATAATCTCATGGCGAGAAGCCGTTATTTGGTTCAATTACATGTTTCATAGTTTTAGCGAGAGCAATCCAAAGCTGAAATGTATTAAACACAAAAAAAAAAACAATTACACAGTACAGTAATGAATACATTGTGTTAGAAATTCTAACTTATGACATCCTAATGTTTCTGAAGAGCTGCCTAAAGACAACCAACGCATATTATTGTGATGGTGTACATGGAAATATTGCACGTTAAAATGTAGACGTTAAAAAGATAGTTGTTGCCGCCACCTGGTGTGAAATCCTGATGTCTGATCATTCATAGAGGGGACTGCAGCTCACTGATAGTGAATTTAAAAATAGCAGGATTTCCCCCCCTCCCCTTTTTTAAAAGACTTCCATTAGAAAATAAAGGAGGTATAAATTGGGACATAAGCACCTCTGTTGTAACCTCCCTGCTTCGGTTGGTAGCTGCCTCTCTGACCATCTGAAAACACACAACAGTTTAGACACAGCTGTGACACATGTTGGGCATACACACACAAAGGGGATAAAAAACAACATTTGACTACATTCATATACTATTTGTTTCTCACTCACATATACACTGAAATAAGACAAATACACAGTCGCTCTCATAATATTCCGACAATCATGCATTTCAATCAGTTATTTCAAACACCTCGGTTGTAACCGCCTTGCTTCTGTTGGTAACTGCCTCTCTGGTCTGAAACCGTACAGTGAAAACAGTTTAGAAAACACACAGCTGTGGCATGCAATGAGCGTGGGCGTAGACAAACAATAAAAAATAATCATACAAAATATACAGTGCCTTAAGAAAGTATTCAGACCCTTTGACTTCTCCCAGAGTGTTACATTACAGCCTTATTTTAAATTATTTATTTTATTTGAATCTACACACAATATCATAATGACATTGCAGAAACTGAAATATCATATTTAGATAAGTATTCAGACCCTTTACTCAGTGCTTTTTGAAGCACCTTTGGCAGTGATTGCAGCCTCAAGTCTTGGGTATGACGCGACAAGCTTGGCACACCTGTATTTGGGGAGTTTCTCCCGTTCTTCTCTGCAGATCCTCAAGCTCTTTCAGGCACAGCTATTTTCAGGTCTCTCCAGAGATGGTCGATCGGGTTCAAGTCCAGGCTCAGTCCACTCAAGGACATAGACTTGTCCCGAAGCCACTCCTGCTGTCACGCCCTGGTCAAAGTATTTTGTGTTTATCTTCATGTATTGGGTCAGGTCAGGGTGTGGCATGGGGTTTTTGTATTGTGGTGTGTTTTGTCTTGGGGTTTTGGTGTGTATATATTGGGATTGTAGCTAGTGGGGTGATCTAGCAAAGTCTATGGCTGTCTGGAGTGGTTCTCAATCAGAGGCAGGTGTTTATCGTTGTCTCTGATTGGGAACCATATTTAGGCAGCCATATTCTTTGAGTTTGTCGTGGGTGATTGTCCTTAGTGTCTTTGTTCCTGTCGCTGTGTTAGTTGACACACGTATAGGCTGTTTCGGTTTTCGTTACGTTTATTGTTTTGTAGTGTTTTGTATTGATTCGTGTTTACGTTTGTTTGATTAAACATGGATCGCAATCTACACGCTGCATTTTGGTCCGACTCTCCTTCACCACAAGAGAACCGTAACACCTGCATTGTCTTGGCAGTGTGCTTCACCACAGTCTGAGGCACTGAGCAAGTTCCCATCAAGGATCTCCCAGTCCCTGCCGCTGAAAAGCATCCCCACAGCATGATGCTGCCACCACCATGCTTCACCGTAGGGATGGGGCCAGGTATCCTCTAGACGCTTGGCATTCAGGCCAAAGAGTTCAATCTTGGTTTCATCAGAAACAGAGAATCTTGTTTCTCATGGTCTGAGAGTCTTTAGGTGCATTTTGGCAAACTCCAAGCGGGCTGTCATGTGCCTTTTACTGAGGAGTGGCTTCTGTCTGGCCACTGTACCATAAAATGCCCAATTGGTGGAGTGCTGCAGAGATGTTTGTCCTTCTGGAAGGTTCTCCCATCTCCACAGAGGAACTCTGGAGCTCTGTCAGTGACCACCGGGTTCTTGGCCACCTCCCTGACCAAGGCCCTTCTCCCCTGATTGCTCAGTTTGGCTGGGAAGCCGGGCAGCCAGCTCTAGGAAGAGTCTGGGTGGTTCCAAACGTCTTCCTTTAAGAATGATGGAGGCCACTGTGTTCTTCAATGCTGCAGAAATGTTTTAGTACCCTTCTCCAGATCTGTGCCTTGACACAATCCTGTCTTGGAGTTCTGTGGGACCTTAGACAGGTGTGTGCCTTTCCAAATTTGTATTGTTGTTTATTGAACCTATATTTAACTAGGAAAGTCCATTAAGAACAAATTCTTATTTCCAATGACGGCCTACCCCGGCCAAACCTGGACAACACGGGGCCAATTGTGGGCCTCCCTATGGGACCCCCAATCACGGCCGGATGTGATACAGCCTGGATCATGTCCAATCTATTGAATTTACCACCAGGTGGACTCCAATCAAGATGTAAAAACATCAAAGATGATCATTGGAAACAGGATACTGAATTTGGCGGCTCATAGCAAAGGTTCTGAATACTTAGGTAAATATTGTATTTCTGTTTATTTTTTGAACATATGCAAACATTTCAAAAAAAAAAAAAAAACTGTTTTTCGCTTGGTCATTATGGGGTTCTAGTGTGTAGATTGACAAGGGGAGAAAAATATTGAATGCATTTTAGAATAAGGCTGTAATATAACAAAGGGAAGGGGTCTGAATACTTTCTGAATGCACTGTAGGTATATTTTATTGTTCACACGAAACATGCCTCCAGGCGCACATGCACACCAATGTCTTTCACACTATCGTGCCAGCCATACTTGTATTGTGCTAGCTTAATATTTTATTTTCACATTCTCTCCAGCACCGTTCCAGGATTTATAGTGGATGTGTAACCAGGCCATCGCAATACAGCTTGGCCGGGCCCAGTACTGTGAAATAGGCGACACACTCAAACATCTTAACATATTCAATAAATCATGCATCATAATTAACTTTCAATATTGGGGTGGGGATAATTTAAACATTCAGGACAGCGGCTTCCTGCGATGCATCTACTGTAAGAAACATGCAGGTTGGCTAAGGATAATATTGTGGTCAGTGGTACGGAAACACTCCCTAAGGGTCTACGGCAGACGCCCTGTTTGTTCAAGATTGGCACTTACCTCTGTTGTAACCACCCTGCTTCTGCTGGTAGCCACCTTTCTGATCTGTAACAGACACACACATACAGGACCCAACAAATCACTTACAGCCAGTGTTACTTGAGGTACCTTAGGTGTAATAATCACCAGTCTGCCAGTATCTGTGACCGTGTAATCACCAGTCTGCTAGTATCTGTGAGCGTGTAATAATCACCAGTCTGCCGGTATCTGTGACCGTGTAATAATCACCAGTATCTGTGACCGTGTAACCATCACCAGTCTGCCAGTATCTGTGACCGTGTAACCATCACCAGTCTGCCAGTATCTGTGACCGTGTAATAATCACCAGTCTGCCAGTATCTGTGACCGTGTAATAATCACCAGTCTGCCAGTATCTGTGACCGTGTAATCATCACCAGTCTGCCAGTATCTGTGACCGTGTAATAATCACCAGTATCTGTGACCGTGTAATAGTCACCAGTCTGCTAGTATCTGTGGCCGTGTAATAATCACCAGTCTGCCAGTATATGTGACCGTGTAATCATCACCAGTCTGCCAGTATCTGTGACCGTGTAATCATCACCAGTCTGCCAGTATCTGTGACCGTGTAACAATCACCAGTCTGCCAGTATCTGTGACCGTGTAACAATCACCAGTCTGCCAGTATCTGTGAGCGTGTAATCATCACCAGTCTGCCAGTATCTGTGAGCGTGTAATCACCAGTCTGCTAGTATCTGTGAGCGTGTAATCACCAGTCTGCTAGTATCTGTGACCGTGTAATAATCACCAGTATCTGTGACCGTGTAACCATCACCAGTCTGCCAGTATCTGTGAGCGTGTAATCATCACCAGTCTGCCAGTATCTGTGAGCGTGTAATCACCAGTCTGCTAGTATCTGTGGCCGTGTAATAATCACCAGTCTGCTAGTATCTGTGACCGTGTAATCACCAGTATCTGTGACCGTGTAATAGTCACCAGTCTGCAAGTATCTGTGACCGTGTAATAATCAACAGTCTGCCAGTATCTGTGACCGTGTAATCATCACCAGTATCTGTGAGCGTGTAATAATCACCAGTATCGGTGACCGTGTAATAGTCACCAGTCTGCTAGTATCTGTGGCCGTGTAATAATCACCAGTCTGCCAGTATATGTGACCGTGTAATCATCACCAGTCTGCCAGTATCTGTGACCGTGTAACAATCACCAGTCTGCCAGTATCTGTGACCGTGTAATCATCACCAGTCTGCCAGTATCTGTGACCGTGTAACAATCACCAGTCTGCCAGTATCTGTGACCGTGTAATAATCACCAGTCTGCCAGTATCTGTGAGCGTGTAATCACCAGTCTGCTAGTATCTGTGAGCGTGTAATCACCAGTCTGCTAGTATCTGTGACCGTGTAATAATCACCAGTCTGCCAGTATCTGTGAGCGTGTAATCACCAGTCTGCTAGTATCTGTGAGCGTGTAATCACCAGTCTGCTAGTATCTGTGACCGTGTAATAATCACCAGTATCTGTGACCGTGTAACCATCACCAGTCTGCCAGTATCTGTGAGCGTGTAATCATCACCAGTCTGCCAGTATCTGTGAGCGTGTAATCACCAGTCTGCTAGTATCTGTGACCGTGTAATAATCACCAGTCTGCTAGTATCTGTGACCGTGTAATCACCAGTATCTGTGACCGTGTAATAGTCACCAGTCTGCAAGTATCTGTGACCGTGTAATAATCAACAGTCTGCCAGTATCTGTGACCGTGTAATCATCACCAGTATCTGTGACCGTGTAATAATCACCAGTCTGCCAGTATCTGTGACCGTGTAATAATCACCAGTCTGCCAGTATCTGTGACCGTGTAATAATCACCAGTCTGCCAGTATCTGTGACCGTGTAATAATCACCAGTCTGCCAGTATCTGTGACCGTGTAATAATCACCAGTCTGCCAGTATCTGTGACCGTGTAATCATCACCAGTCTGCCAGTATCTGTGACCGTGTAATCACCAGTATCTGTGACCGTGTAATAATCACCAGTATCTGTGACCGTGTAATAATCACCAGTCTGCTAGTATCTGTGACCGTGTAATAGTCACCAGTCTGCCAGTATCTGTGACCGTGTAATAATCACCAGTCTGCCAGTATCTGTGACCGTGTAATAATCACCAGTCTGCCAGTATCTGTGACCGCGTAATAATCACCAGTCTGCCAGTATCTGTGACCGTGTAATAATCACCAGTATCTGTGACCGTGTAATAATCACCAGTCTGCCAGTATCTGTGACCGTGTAATAATCACCAGTATCTGTGACAGTGTAATCATCACCAGTCTGCCAGTATCTGTGACCGTGTAATAATCACCAGTCTGCTAGTATCTGTGACCGTGTAACCATCACCAGTCTGCTAGTATCTGTGAGCGTGTAACCATCACCAGTCTGCTAGTACCTGTGACACAACTACGAAATAGTGGATGTGTGCTTGACTAACACATACAATTTTGGAACATGTATTTGGCAAACAGTTCGTTCTCCATTTGTCCTACCCTTTTCCCCCCTTAACAGTGGTATCAACAGACGAAGTGGAGTGCTACCATCCAAGCTTGAGAGGAAACTACTACGACTACGGGTGCGGGTTGGAGCGCTAGAGATGCCCAAGTCCTCTGATTGGCCAAGACCTCTGATTGGCTTCAACTTCAGATAGTTCAGTCAAAAACAACATGATAAAATATGCAAAAATAGGCTTCTAGTGGAGGTAGTTTTTCATACCGGTGTACGTTGGCCTCAAAATGTGTGGATGATCGGCAAAATGCGTGCAGTTTGGCAGGTCTGCATGTATTCTATGGGGCAGCCCCACTAACCTCTGTTGAAGTAGCCACCATACACGCCCTGCTTGAGGTCAAAGATGCGCTCATTGTTCTCGACCAGGCCGCCCAGCTTCTCAGCCAGCTGCAGGGCCATGTTTTGCAGGGAGGTGGGCTCTGTGCGATGCATCACCACAGTCTGGGTGGGCTGGTCCAGGGACGCCTGTGTGAGGGGAGACATGATACACACAGGAGAAAGCCATTCAGACACAGACATCATCTAGCTTCATTAAATCTGTGGGGTTGTACGATCTACACACAGCCCTTTGAGACCATTGATGCCGCGGGTTTTACCATGAGCTCCTCATTGATGATCATCTTGCTGATGATGCTGTGCACTGTGGGCAGCTCCAGCTCAAACATTTCATTCAGTGTCTCCATACTGAGACACAAAGAGGGGGGGGGGGGGGGGGGAGAAGAAATGTCTGAATTTTATTTATCCATTCTTTAACCAGGTAAGACAATTATATGATGAGGCACAGTATATGTAGCCTGGTCCAATTTTGTGCTGTAAAACCAATGGTAGCCTTGGAATCCCAGGCTACTCACATTAGTGTGAAAGCCTGGGGAAGTAACCTAAGCATGACTACTCCGAAGGAGATGGTTGACATCACCGTTTAACAATTGTCCTATTGTGGTTATGTACCCATTAAACATTGTGATGCACAATGCTAAATCGACCCTGTTGCTGCCCCCCCTTAAATTAAAATAGTTTTATACAAAAACGCTTCTAAAAACGACAGTTGGGCTATAGCACGAAATCGAATCCAACTAGACAAATCATGAGGAAAGAATGTTGAAAGTCTGGGGAGAAGCTAAGTGAAGGCAATAGAAAGACCTTCTCTGATACTCCTTTCTGGTAGAGGGGCAGAACGGGTGTGTGTGGGGCGCACATGGAGCCGTGACTGTCCGATGAGGAACGGGCTGTTTTACCGTAGTGAGCTAGATTACAGCCCTAAATCACTGTCTGTGAAATGTGAAATTGGCCTGACTTAATAGTCAAGTGAAAGAGATGGGATTTTGGAAGGCTGGCTACGTTGGAAACACTAAGTCTATAGTAATCTCCATGGTCATCGCTGTCGGCTACACAACACAAACAGTTGGGGACCAGGCTACAGTAATTAAGAATCTCCACTAAATGTGCTTTTTAGTCCAAGACTAGGTGTAATCTGTAACTGGGAAACCACCTCTGACCGTTTGAAAAGTTATTACCTGATGGAGTCATAAACGCTGCTGTAGGTGAACAGGTACGTCCTCAGAGACTCCTCCTGGATCTTCCTGCAACCACAAACCACCAGGAAACGTTACAGGAATGTTACCTCTGAAGGACGGGCTGCCGAAACGGTCGTTCAGTCATGAAATAAGCAGTCACTGTGAGTAATAGTGTAAAACTTATTTTGTCTAAAGAAAGCTACTAAAAAGGTAGTGTTTAATTAGCTATTTGACGATCTTGATTGAATTAATTTTATTAAAACCATTCCAGGCCACGATTGGTTGATACTGACCTCTGATCAAACAAGGGAGAGTTGAACAAGAGGGGTGTTGATGCAGACCTTATTTCAGAAAACTCACCGGACGAGCATCTCTCGTACACACTGCGTCTCAGGGAACAGATCCCACACCTTGCTGTTCATCTTCTCGTTGATGATGAACGAGTGGCAGGTGCGCCAGTCGCCCATCTTCATGGACTTGCTGGCCGCCACCACGTGCTCGCGCATGCTCTCTGGGGGTCCTGGAGGATGCACGGAAAGGGACGGATTTGTTTAGTGTCTGTATGTCCATTTTTGTGCCTGTACAGCTAATACAGACAAGTACCAATACAATCTTAGACCTTTAAGTTAATGCAGCCGTTTTTATCTCAATATCAAATCATTTCTGGTTAACGATTAAATACTTCACTGAGATTCTGTTTCTATTACAATGGTCAAAAAAGATGGAGAACAAAAGCTTAGAAAAATAGTAATTTCTCAAGCAAGAATTGTCAGAGAGAGCGGTCTGAGTGGGGAGGGGAAAACCGAAAACTAGTTATTGGCAGAGAGGTTTAGAACGCATTTTTATTGGTTTATTAACTCATTTAATTCCTGGGCATGTCAACACAGTAAAACATAGAACCAGGACTACATGGAACTCTATTCCACATCAAGTAACTGACGCAAGCAGTAAAATTACATTTTAAAACACCTTATGGAACAGCGGGGACTGTGAAGTAACAAACATTGGCACAGACACATGTATATACACACACACACACACACACACACGGACTTAGTACTGTAGATATGTGGTAGTGGTGGAGTAGGGGCCTTAGGGCACACAGCATGTTGTGAAATCTGTGAATGTATTGTAATGCTTTTAAAATTGTATAAGCTGACATCATTTTATTCTATATGCTTTAATAGTTAGAATTTTATAATTGAACTTAGCGGAATAAAATACAACATGTATTTTTCCCAGTCCGGAGCGAGTGTGCATATGAAGTGCCCATGTTGAGCGTAAAAGTGATCATTTGAGGTTCTATACGTCAGATTGAGTTATTTGGTTAAATTAGTTATGAATTGTGCAAAAAAAGGTTATGCTCTGTTCCGTGCTACACACGCTGTTCTCTCATCAAGTGATCATATGTTCACCCATCAGACTATTCTCAGTTTAATCTGGTTTTTACTAATATGTCAAATGTATGATTTAGAATGGCCCATTATTAAATGGTCAGGAACAGGGGCAAGAGACAAAACACGTCATCTAAATATTGTCTGTGAGTATAACAGAACTGATATTGCAGGCGAAACCCTGAGGAAAATCAAACCAGGAAGTGGCTTCTATTTTGAAAACTCCATGTTCCATAGCCTGCCTTTGCTCCATTTAAAGGGATATCAACCAGATTCATTTTCCTATCACTTCAAGGTGTCAGTCTTTAGACAGGCTTTTATTTTGAAAAATGAGGGAGAAAGATAACATTGCGTCATTGTATGGCCGGGTGCCAGCAGCGTTTTGCTTGGTGCAACAGAGTTTGGGTAGCCAATGCCTTTCCCTCTCCGACTGAAAAAGACAGTTGCGGTTGATATATTATTGATTATATATTTTAAAAACAACCTGAGGATTTTGATTATAAAAAATCGTTTGACATGTTTCTGTTCACATTACGGATACTATTTGGAATTTGTCTGCGTTGTCGTGATCGCTCTTTCCTGTGGATTTCTGAACATAACGCGCCAAACAAACGGAGGTATTTTGGATATAAAATAATCTTTATGGAACAAAAGGAACATTTGTGTAACTGGGAGTCTCGTGAGTGAAAACATCCGAAGACCAAAGGTAAACTATTAATTTAATTGCTTTTCTGATTTTCGTGACCAAGCTACTTGATGCTAGGTGTACATAATGTTTTGTCGAGCGATTGATAAACTTACAAACTATTGGATTGCTTTCGCTGTAAAGCATATTTTCAAAATCTGACACGACAGGTGGATTAACAAAGGGCTAAACTGTGTTTTGCTATACTGCACTTGTGATTTCATGAATATAAATATTTTTAGTAATATTATTTGAATGTGGCGCTATGCAATTCAGCGGTTGTTGATGACAATTATCCCGTTAATGGGATGGCAGCCATAAGAAGTTAAAGGGACAATAGAGCACAGAGTACCAGGTCGTTACCCACGCATGTCCAGAGTGCATAAAAGGAGATTACATGGCCACTCAACGGTCATGTGAAATTTACCTGCGGTCATGACTGCCTGTGGCGGTAATACGGTCATCACAACATCTCTAAATAGTCATTGTGTTGACATCTCAGGATTACTGGATATTTGAGGCCAATCAGAATAAAACAGCCCTTTTTGCCCATCTTAAGTCCTGTGTCTCTTTGAGGCATGAGTTACTTGTCCCCACCCACCCTTTGGTCCTAAACTCGGCGGTGTTCATTACGGCACGCAACGGAAAACGTTCTAAAACCAAAATGAGTGTCTTTTTGGAAAGGTCCAGGCAGTCCCTGTCCATTTCAGTCTGTTTTCTTCCATTTGGTGCCTAATGAACACAACCTTGCTTCGTCACCACAGTCTACTGTACGTACCGAGAAGGGGCTGCCTCTCGCCCACCCTCAGCTGGTGGTGGAACTGCTTGCTGATCATCCTGCGGCGGGCATCAAACTCATGGGCTGCCATGTAGGGGATCTCCAGCAGCATGGCAGACACCAGGTACACGCACTCCAGCAGCTCCAGGTTGATGTGCATGTGGAAGGGCACCTGGAACAAGATGGACAACAACGTCACGTCGTAAACCAACCCCAGTCAGTGTAGTGTATCAGTGCAATACTGTAAAATATTCAAAACAGGCTCCAGTATATCATCCTGAAAATCTTTATTTAATCTTTCCAGACAAAGGCTTTACAGCTGGGAACCTACGCGGTCGGGTTTTACCTAGCCCCATGTTTAACCTAGCCTACCTGTCTGTTTAGCCGAGAGTGATACGAGACGACTGGTAGACCAATCGTTTCCTGCTCGGCTGGGTTTATCCTTGCCTAGCATACCTGCGTTGTCTTTTGCTTGATTTGGTTTAGCGTAGCCTACCTGTCAACTGTTCTGCTGGGTTTAGCCTAGCCTACCGCTCGTCTCTTCTGTTCTGCATTTGACTAGCCTAGGCTAACTGTAGTGTATTTACAATCCTCTACTGTTCTGCTTGCTGGCTTCAACCTATCCTAGCCTTAGTCTACCAGTGGTTTCTTCCACTGAGTTAAGCTTAGCCTAGCCGTAGCTTACCTGTCGCCTCTTCTCGATCTTCTCCTGTTCTGCATTCCTCTCCTGCATGTTCCTCATGAGCAGGCCCTGGCCCAGCAGTTCCTTGGCACGGCCACTCGACTGGATGTCCAGCAGGGCATTGTGGGCGTCCTTGATCATGCCCTGGCGGAAGGCACAGATCCCCAGCTGCACCATGGTCCTGTTGTACAGGATCTGGAGGGGGAGACATGGTCACACACAGAGGTCTATCAGTCTGTGTGGGTGGGTGTACACAGTTTATGTGCAGGGCCCCACAGTGCAATAATTTAGTTGATTTGAGACCAACTTGGTTGTGCAAGTTCAATGTTTTCTTGGTCACATCGGTACGAGCTGCAAATTCTAGTTGATCACTTTACAAGGCTTTCTGTTTTTGGGGAGGATAAAAGCTTGATTTGGTCAAGCAGGCTTATCCTGATCCCTGCAATTAAAGTGTCTGCCCTGCCCCTGTTTCGCTGGCAGGAGCGACTCACTCCCTCCCCTGAGCACTTCGCGTAGAGAAAGAAAATGTGTTCCGATTGCGCAGCAATTCAAAATTCAATAGCGAGAAAGAACGGTTTTGAAAGCAACTACTGTTGTAATAAATAATCTAATATAAAGCATTACTAGCAGGCCAATGCTCTGGTTAAACCGGATGTCCTCAGATAACTCTGGGCCCAGTGTCCTCAGTCAAGTTTAGAGCCTACGTGCAATAACATGATTATCCGAAGGACACGCAGCTGCCATCACGCAAATATACTCCCCTGTAAACTACAAAGAATCCTGCAACACTAACGAGCTTAGAGTGCCAAACTATCTCACTGACATTGACCCTTGCATGCACTCCTGCAGAGACAGGAAACACCTGAGCCTAAAGCAGACATTGCCAGTCCCTATATTCACGCTTCCTTGACACACAAACATCTCATGAGCACTGTACACTCACACTCCACCCCCCCTACTGCTGTGCACCAATGGGGCCCCTGCTCTGGCTAGAGCAGGCCCGCCTCCAACTCTTCAGGACCAGTCAGAAGACCAACACGACGAGACTCCACCTACATTATTCTGTGTATACATTCTGCTGTAAACTCTGGCTGGGCAGCCTAATTTAGCTGACTCCTCACAGAGTAATATGGCTTAGGTCCGTGCACGCTGTAGGACAAGATATCTCTGACTTTAAATAAACTGCCATTTTGCTACACCTGATTCCACTCTGTCCAGCGTCGTTGTTTTGCACTCCCTCTCCTGTATGAGACACCAACAATACCTACATGTGTTTGTTTATTTTCTCAACTATAAGTAGTGTTTTAGCACCGTTTTTAGAACAAATAAACTGGTATTGATCTTAGATTCGGATCGGGCAAAGCGCGTATCGGCCTTTTCTGATGATTGCATAGGCCTATATAGATATCATTGGGTAGTACATGGCAAAGTTTAGGACATTAAATGTACTGTTAGTTGTAATTAATCTAACAAGCAGTTTATTATATTTAGTGATCTAGATAATGAGTTGAATTTCCACTTCCTTAGATGGTGAATAAGCCCCAAATAGAGTAAAGCGTATGTGATATTAGCAGAGGTGCAACTTTGGTTTTAGAGGTGGGGGGGAGACATTATTTTATAAAAACATTTATCCTGTCGGATAAACACTCCAGTCGACCCGACCGCTCAGACACAGCCGCAAGGTCCTAAAGTGCATCCTTGCCTCGTTTTGTAGCACATTCCAATGATAAAACATACATATTTTTGATATACTAACATCCGAAAATATGCAAGTAAATGAATTGTGTGAACAGCTTGACATCCTGGGTGCCGGTGTTGTGTGCCCCCACACTCACGTGTTCATACCTGTACGGGTGGGTCGGCGTGCTGAATATTATCCTGCAGGTGGCTCATGAGCATCAGGTCACGGGCCTGGTACCAACGCGAGTGTAGCGCGTGGTGGTAAATGTGGCACAGGATGGCGCACGTGCGGATGCGGTCCGTGCGGTCCTTGGCGTAGATGAACTTGCACAGGCGGTCCATGATGAAGGCGCTGTCCTCACCCTCGCTCTCCTCCGCATCCTGCTCAGACTAGGGAGGAGAAATGTAGAGAGGGATAGAGTGATAACTCAATGGGAGGTGAGTACAAGGTTGGGTTAGGACATTAGCTCATGGATAAGAATTATTTTGTATACAACTAACACTTCGTAGTCATGAAAAGCATTCCATTGACTATTTAGGGGGCCCTCAGAGGTCAGCCGATTAATTATGGCCGATTTCAATTTCACACCAAAATTGGTAATCTGCCTTTTTGGACGCCAATTACATTGCAATCCACAAGGAGACTGTGGCAGGCTGACCACCTGTTACGCGAGTGCAGCATCAAAAATAATTTGTGGCTGCAAGGAGCCAAGGTAAGCTGCCAGCTAGCATTAAACTTTAAAAAAACTATCTTCACATAATCACTAGTTAACTACACATGGTTGATGATATTACTAGGTTAACGAGTCGGACGCGTACAATATACTGCCTTTTCAGGAACAGGCCCAGATCCCCGTGATTTGAGTGAAGAAAAAGGGGCCGGAGCGCAGGCTGCCTTCTGAGAATTCGTAGGTGACCGAATAAACCCCCACTTCCTTCCATTCTGCTAGCAAATGTGCAATCTTTGGACAATAAACATTTACGAGTTATGGCGAAGATTAAACTACCAACGGGACATTAAAAACGAACATCTTATGCTTCACGGAGTCGTGGCTGGACGACGACAATATCAACATACTGGCTGGTTATACACTGTACCGGCAGGATAGAACAGCGGCGTCTGGTAAGTCGTGGCTGAACGAGGACAATATCAACATACTGGCTGGTTATACACTGTACCGGCAGGATAGAACAGCGGCGTCTGGTAAGTCGTGGCTGAACGAGGACAATATCAACATACTGGCTGGTTATACACTGTACCGGCAGGATAGAACAGCGGCGTCTGGTAAGTCGTGGCTGAACGAGGACAATATCAACATACTGGCTGGTTAAACACTGTACCGGCAGGATAGAACAGCGGCGTCTGGTAAGTCGTGGCTGAACGAGGACAATATCAACATACTGGCTGGTTATACACTGTACCGGCAGGATAGAACAGCGGCATCTGGTAAGACAAAGGGCGGCGGACTATGTCTTTTTGTAAATAACAGCTGGTGCACGATAATTAAGGAATTCTCAAGCTATTGCTCGCCTGAGGTAGAGAATCTCACGATAAAATGTAGACCACACTACCTCCCTAGAGAGTTTTGTATTTTTCCATATCTGTTTACATACCACCGCAGTCAGAGGCTGGCACTAAGACAGCATTGAATTAGCTGCATTCAGCCACAAGCAAACAAGAAAACGCTCACCCAGAGGCGGCGTAGCCTAGTAGCCGGGGACTTTAATGCAGGGAAACTTAAATTAGTTTGACCAAATTTCTAATCAGGGTAGTGCGTACAGCCCAGTACATCACTGGGGCCAAGCTCCCTGCAATCCAGCATGTGACTAATAACATTTTATTTACATTGCAACCTTCAATGTAACAGCAATATTTAGACTTAGGGTTGCCACCCGTTCGATAAAATACAGAACGGTGCCATATTTCAATGAAATAATAAATGTTTTGTTTTCGAAATGATAGGTCGATATTATGGTCAAATCTGAAAACTAAGACTCGTATTTGTGTGTTTTTTATATTATAATTAAGTCTATGATTTGATAGAGCAGTCTGAGCGGTGGTAGACTGCAGCAGGCTTGTAAGCATTCATTCAAACATCACTTTACTGCATTTGCGAACAGCTTTTAGCAATGCTTGAAGCACAGCGCTGTTTATGACTTCAGGCCTATCAACTCCCAAGATTAGGCTGGCAATACTAAAGTGCCTATAAGAACATCCAATAGACAAAGGTATATGAAATACAAATGGTATAGAGAAATAGTCGACACGTCATAACTCCGATAATGACTACAACCTAAAACTTCTTACCTGGGAATATTGAAGACTCATGTTAAAAGGAACCACCAACATGTTCTCATGTTCTGAGCATGGAACTGAAACGTTAGCTTTTTTACATGGCACATATTGCACTTTTACTTTCTTCTCCAACACTTTGTTTTTGCATTTTTTAAACCAAATTGAAACCAAATTGATTATTTATTTGAGATTAAATTGATTTTATTTCTGTATTATATTAAATTCAAGTGTTGTAATTCAGTATTGTTGTAATTGTCATTACAAATGTATATACAAATATATATTTAAAAACAAAAAATAATAAAAGAAATAGGACGATTAATCGGTATCAGCTTTTTTTTTTTGGTCCTCCAATAATTGGTAACGTAATTGAAGAATAATATTCGGTCGACCTCTAACCCCAAAAGATACGTTCTGAACAAATTCCTAGTGAGTATCTGCCATATTGCTGACATCTCCTATCCTGAAATTTCAAACGAGAAAGATATTAAGTAATTTTAAACAATTGAGATGCAGCCTTGGGGTCCATAGAAATAGAATTACTAAAACAGACATTACCATTAGAGTTCTAGGATGTGTGGACCGGCTGCCAAATTTAATGTACCCATGACAAGGATGTCATTCTATGTCTATGTTGGGGTCTCTGTCCATTTCCTTACCTTGGTCTCTCCCTGGAGGCCCAGAGCGCGGCGGTGAGCCTTGTAGTCAAACTTATAGTAGGTGTGCATGATGCGGCGTAGGTAAACACGGCACACCTCCTCCGTGCTGCCCTTGGTCTCCAGGTAGCCCAGCAGGCGGTCGATGATGCCGCATACACGCCCCTCATCCTTCAGGTTGTCCACATACTCTGGGGGAGATCGAGTGAGTGATTGAATGATCATTATTGCAAGGGAGTGTGAAATATCAGCTCAAACTGCAGTGGTAAGGAAACACACTAATTATGGGTATGGGAGTTTATAGGTAAAAAAAAAAAAAAAAAAAAAGTGATCCTAATAATTTGTGGTGTACAGGTTTCCATAGAAACTTTATTGCCGTCTACTCTATCAATTTAGTTTGTCTTTGACAAACGCACAAGTGACCTCTATAATGTGAAAAGGGGAATGTGGATCCAAAATGGGCCTCACCTTGAGAGTGGGGGTCAGTGTTCTGCATGATCTTGGTGAATTCCTCATCCATCCTCTCCACCAAGGTCAGAATGCAGCCGCGCACCCTGAATGGCTGAGGAAGATAGAAAAACTGACTATAGTTGGACAATCTACTTCAAAACTGTAGCCTATCACGTGGAGTGTATTGTCATTCTTGCCATGACTGCCTATCCTTGCCAAAAGTAAATAAAAGCTTGTTATACTTGAAAGGTTTATCTAACGTACATACTGCTTGTTCTTGATTGTGTACGTATTTATTTATGTTTAAATTATATTAGAGCTTAATTTTCCTGTGAGGGAACTTCTTGTTTGGATTAGTTCAAATAAATGTAACCAACCAATCAATAATTCTCTAAGAAATGTAATCAACCAATCATTCACTAAGAGTTTGAGAATTACCTGAGAGTCGGTTACGGCCAGGTTCTCGCTGTCCTCTGCGATGTTCTCGCCGATAAAGATGTTGTTGTTGTTAAAGAGGATGTCCAGCAGCTCGTCAATGCAGTCCAGACACGTCTTCCACATGTCAGCCTGGGAGAGGGGTTGTGCGGGAACAGGTAAAGGGGATGAGGAGAATATTAGCGGGAATTGGGTCAGGGACAAATACAGGAGAATCCGGGCTGTACACGGGAGTTTATGGCTGTCAGCACCATTTTGCCAGGACAAATTCCTTGTAAACGTAAATGTACTTGGTGAATACAGTGGCTTGCAAAAGTATTCACCCCCCCTTGGCATTTTTTCTATTTTGTTGCATTATAATCTGGAATTAAAATGGATTTTTGAGGGGTTTATATCAATTGCTTTACGTAACATGTCTACCACTTTGAAGATGCAAAATATTTTTGTGAGAAACAAACAAGACAAAACTTTAGCGTGCATAACTATTCACCAAAAAGCCATGACAACTGTTCACCCCCCAAAGTCAATACTTTGTAGAGCCACCTTTTGCAGCAATTACAGCTGCAAGTCTCTTAGGGTGTCTATAAACTTGGCACAGGGAAACTGCTCCAGCTCCTTCAAGTTGGATGGGTTCCGCTGACGTAAAGCAATCTTTAAGTCATACCACAGATTCTCAATTGGATTGAGGTCTGGGCTTTGACTAGGCCATTCCAAGACATTTAAATCTTTCCCCCTTAAACCACTCGAGTGTTGCTTTAGCAGTATGCTTAAGGTCATTGTCCTGCTGGAAGGTAAACCTCTGTCCCAGTCTCAAATCTATGGAAGACAAACAGGTTTCCCCCTCAATAATTTATTGTATTTAAACGCCATCCATCATTCCTTCAATTCTGACCAGTTTCCCAGTCGATGGAAAAACTTCCCCACAGCATGACGCTGTGTTCTCGGGGTGATAAGGGGTTGGGTTTGCGCCAGACATAGCGTTTTCCTTGATGGCCAAAAAGCTCAATATTAGTCTCTCCTGAGCAGAGCACCTGCACCCACATGTTTGGGGAGTCTTCCACATGCCTTTTGACGAACACCAAACATGTTTGCTTATTTTTTTTCTGGCCACTCTTCCGTAAAGCCCAGCTCTGTGGAGTGTACGACTTAGTGGTCCTATGGACAGATACTCTAATCTCCGCTGTGGAGCTTTGCAGCTAACTTCAGGGTCATCTTTGGTCTCTTTGTTGCCTCTGATTTATGCCATCCTTGCTTGGTCCGTGACTTGTGGTGGGCTGCCCTCTCTTGGCAGGTTTGTTGTGGTAGCATATTCTTTCCATTTTTTAATAATGGATTTAAATGGTGCTCCGTGAGATATTCAAAGTTTCTGATATTTAAAAAAACCCAACTGTGATCTGTACTTCTCCACAACTTCGTCCCTGACCTGTTTGGAGAGCTCCTTGATATTCATAGTGCCACTTGCTTGGTGGTGCCCCTTAGTGGTGTTGCAGACTCAGGGGCCTTTCAGAACAGGTGTATATATACAGAGATCATGTGACACTTAGATTGCACACAGGTGGACTTTAACTAATTGTGACTGAAGGTAATTGGTTGCACCAGATCTTTAGGTGCTTCATAGCAAAGGGGGTGAATACATATGCAACCATCACTTTTCCGTTTTTATCATTTTTTAAAGCAAGTTCTTTTTTTTGTTTCACCTCACCAATTTGGACAATTTTGTATGTCCATTACATGAAATCGAAGTAAAAATCTATTTCAATCACAGGTTGTATTGCAAGAAAATGCCAAGGGAGGTGAATACTTTTGCAAGCCTCGAGAAGACATTTCGAGAAGACATTTCTAAAAATGGGCAAAGTACAACTTGAACTTGTCCAATAAGTTCAAGTTGTACCCGTTTAACCCCCAACTACTATTGGGGATAGAATAGCCATTATTGCAGGATTCTCAGATATTTATTTTTTCCCCCCCTCTCTCCAAATGAGCAATCCTTTCATAGAGGTGGCGGAATTAAGGTCGCTCAGGCTCAACCCCATAAGAAAACGGAAAGTCTTTGTCCCGTTAGCATAGCCACACATCCATGGAGGCAGACTAAAAACAGGAAGGTTTTAGCATTTGGCAACTAGTCATTTAACAATTAAGCATTTCACAAATGATCATTTAACAGAAGTGCATCTGGCCTTCATGAAGGCGGCCAGGTTGGGGTTGTAGTCGTACAGTGAGGCGATGATGTTGAACTTGATCTTGACCAGGATGCCCTCACCCAGGTTGTTCTCGTTGGAGATGTTGGCCAGAGCGTGGAGAAGTTCAATCTGGGCAGCTCTGAACAGAGCAGAAGTAGACGTGGTGGTAGACAGAAACAGGGGGTGTAAGAACAGTGTTAGGTTAGTTTTGGGTCTTTTCAGGCGTTGGTGTCATATCGGCTTGGGCTTTAACTTATTTTTTTTTGTCTGGTCGCAAAAGAAACCCCAAAACCCTACGGGGTGTCCCCTTGTAGACAAAGTGCTATATCAGTGAAAGGCTAAAATGTTGTCTAGCCTTAGGAAGAACCGATACCATCTTGTTGCCATCAGCCTGGATTTCAGATCAACAAAGGGCCAACGAGAAGTGACTAGGGGCTAATTTTGGGACAGAGCATATGTAAATGAGGTCAAATGAGTAGTACCTGTCTGTTCCCTTCTTTCCACGGGCCTGCAGAATCTCATTGAGTTTCTTTACCACAACTGTTGTGTTGATCTCTGTTCCCTTGGCAAACATCTTAAGATTCCCCTGTCGGGAGAAGCAATTAGCACACATCCTCTGGCAGGTTTGGGTCTGTATAAAAGAGTCTCAGAGGAGTACTAATCTAGGATCAGGTTCATTACAATCTATAGACTTGATCCTAGATTAGCAGCACTTCTACTCAGAAGCGTTATGGCTCTGGGCCCAAGTCTATGGGACCATTGGGTCGTGTTCATTTGGGCATGCAACAGAAAATGCACTACAACATTTTGCAATGGAAAATGAAAATTAGCATTTCTTGTTGGTAAAGTCCAAGTGGTTGCTCTCCGTTTCAATCAGTTCTCTTACATTTGGACATATTTGGATATACAAACCATATATACAGATAAGTGTAGTGAGGATGCTCTGTATTGTCATGCCACGACTTGATCACCCACCTTGACAAGGGGCACGCCTCCCTTCACCTTCTCCCATTCGCCTTCACCCTCCTCTTGGGCCTCTTCCTCGGCCTCTTCCTCCAGCCGCTCCTTCCGCCTGTGTCTCTTCTTCCTATCCTCCTTTTTCTTCTCGCTGGTGTGTCGCTCTGCCTCACTACCAGGCCTGGCGAGACAGAATGGGGTGTTGTAAATACATTAGACAGTGTCTAAAACTTGTCAGAGACAAGTCTCTAGAGCAGCGGTAGGCAACTAGATTCTGTTGTCAGCTGATTTCTTCCCAGAACAGAAATCACGGGCCTGAATATGGCCCGCATACCATCTGTTGCTGACCCCTACTCTAGAGCATAGTTTTACATAGAGAGCTACTGAATGAAAGAAAGAGGCAGGATGTTTAGAATTAGAGCAATGTTCAGCTACACAGGCAGTGATGGGACAGAATGATTGTGGATTGAGTCTAACGCGTGAGGTACAAAGGATGTTGTAGTAAAAAGAACAGGGAAAGGGACTGACTTCTTCAGGAAGATTTGGGCCATGGAGGCATTCTTGCTCTCTTCGTCTTCACTACCATTGCCGCTTTCCACGGTGTCCGAGTCCCAGTCTTCGTCATCCTCATCACTGCTGCTGCTGGAAGCCTCCTTGTCCTGTTGAAGACAATGTACGCAGTCATTACACACATAAGTTAGATTAAAGTGATGGTGGACAATAAAGATGGACTGTCAGCGGGAGAGGGCTTGGTAGGGAGAATGATAGTGCTTTATGATTAGGCAGCCCCTCAGCCAAAACAGAGAAATGTCACACTCATTTTTTAAAAAGAATTTTCAAGCGAGTGTGCTTGCCAATAACTGCGCACTGCAATAGAGCGACTGCTCATCCTCTTACCGCCGCTGCCTTCAGGAACTTGCTGGCGTCCGGCAGAGGCGCTGCCACCTCGGCAGCCGGTTTCTTCTTCAGGAAGCTCTTGGCAACCCCCGGCACTTCGTCGCTATCTGACGACGACCCTACAGACACCAAGGTGATTAGAGAGACAACGGCAGTTAAAACAGAATCCATGTATCAATGGTGCACTGCGATTGGAAAGTCAAATCATACCACTCTAAAAATGGGCCCAATGCCTCTCTCCATTAAGGAAATGATTAACTACTAAAGTAGTCCGCATGCTTCTCAGCCAAAACAGTTCGGAAGAGTTTGTGCATATACTATGACAACATTTTGTGACGTTTGTTTTGGATATCGGTAAGGGTTTAAGTTATTTGTGCACACATTTTTCCTTGAGGCAAGCTGAAGTCGGTAGCCAGTAGGGAGTCTTCAGTAAAGGCTTTGTCATTCAATGAGAGACTACTCATTTTAATGCACATTGTTTTCTTTGAGAAATACTGCAACAAACATCTCAGTTGGATGTAAAATTGAGCGACTAAGATCTCCTCAGAAAAACAACTAAATTAAATGAGATGAGTTATCTTTGAGGAAATGTATACTGGCTACAACTTCTCTAAAATGGACAAAGTACTATGTCTCTCAAGATAATGTCTTAAGGGAGTCTGTAAGCACACTTATTCAGTTCGCCTAGCCGAACAGAAGCATGTCGACGCCTTAGGGCCTTGCAATAGATTTGTGTCCTGTCCAGGGGGTGTACTAGTACATCAAGCTGCCTCATTATACCAAAACAGGAGGTAGTCCCATGTCGGTCAGTTCTGGCTTTAATAAAAGCAGACTCGAGTCTTCCATTACTGGTATTTACTGTAGGCTCGAGGTGTAATGAAAAGGTGAGGTAAGAAACTCACCTGAGTCGACATCATACTTCTCCTCCTCCTCCTCCTCCTCATCCGCTGACGCCATTGGGTTCTGAATGAGAGGGAGAAAAGTCAGATTGCCATTATGTCAACGGGCCATTAGTAGGAACTAAGCGTCTCACCCTGAATCTGAGTATCTTGAGAAAGGTTGATTATGAAGTTGAAATCACAAGGGGGGTGTTGGATTGAATTTATGCGTGCAGGAGTAACTTCAGACTGCGGAGTGTAAGCCAGCATAATTGTCATGAAAAGCCATTAACCTACAGTGCATTAAAGGAAAGTATTCAGGACTTTTCCCACATTATGTTACATTATGGCCTTATTCTAAAATGAATTAAATAGTTTCCTCATCTACTCACAATACCCCATAATGACAAAGCGATAACAGTTTAGGAATGTTTTCAAATGTATTCATTTTTGTTTTTAATACCTAATTTACATAAGTATTCAGACCCTTTGCTACGATGCTTGTTTCCATTAAGCATCCAACAACTTGGAGTCCATAAGAACAACAATCTCCACCAATCAGGCCTTTATGGTAGAGTAGCCAGACAGAAGTCAATCCTCAGTAAAAAGGCACATGACAGCCCACTTAGAGTTTGCTATAAGGCACCTAAAGATTCTCAGACCATGAGAAACAAGAGATTATCTGGTTTGATGAAACCAAGATTGAACTCTTTGGCCTGAATGCCAAGTGCCACGCCTGGAGAAAACCAGGCACCATCCCTAAGGTGAAGCATTGCGGTGGAAGCATCATGCTGTGATGTTTTTCAACAGTAGGGACTGGGAGACAAGGCTTTACACCCACTGCTATATTGTGAAAAAAAGAGAGTCACTTGTCTAACAGAATACAGAGGGTGTTCTTCAATGGAAGCCTCTCCAACATAATCCAGGTAAAATCAGGAATTATCCAGGGCAGCTGTCTAGGCCCATTACTTAAAAAAAATATTTACTAATGACATGCCACTGGCGTTCAGTAAAGCCAGAGTGTCTATGTACGCAGATGACTCAACACTATACATGTCAGCTACTACAGCGACTGAAATGACTGCAACACTTAAAGAGCTGCAGTTCTTTTCAGAGTGGGCGGCAAGGAATAAATTAGTCCTAAATATTTCTAAAACTAAAAGCATTGTATTTGGGACAAATCATTCACTAAACCCTAAAACATCAACTAAATATTGTAATAAATAATGTGGACATTGAGCAAGTTGCGGTGACTAAACTGCTGGAAGTAACCCTGGATTGTAAACGTTCATGGTCAAAACATATTGACACAACAGTATCTAGGATTGGGAGAAGTATGTCCATAATAAGGCGCTGCTCTACCTTCTAGACAGCACTATCAACAAGGCAGGTCCTACAGGCCCTAGTTTCTACCTTCTTAACATCAGAAGCCTCCTCCCTAAGTTTGCTTTATTCACTGCTTTAGCACACCGCCAACCCTGATGTCCTAGCCGTGTCCGAATCCTGGCTGAGGAAGGCCACCAAAAATTCTGAAATTTCCATCCCCAATTACAACATTTTCAGTCAAGACAGAACTGCTAAAGGGGGCAGAATTGCAATCTACTGCAGAGATAGCCTGCAGAGTTCTGTCATACTTTCCAGGTCTATGCCCACAGTTTGAGCATCTACTTTTAAAAATCCATCTCTCCAGAAATAAGTCCCTCACTATTGCTGCTTGTTATAGAGCTCTCAGCTGTCCCTTGGACACCATATGTGAATTCATTGCCCCCCATCTATCAGAGTACGTACTGCTAGGTGACCTCAATTGGGATATGCTTAACAGCCCGGCCGTCCAACAATCTAAGCTAGATGCCCTCAATCTACAACCGATCCACTTAATCACTAAACCACATTTGATTAATTTGAACCACCAACCATGGTTTTTGTTTGAACTCTAATCAGCTGTAAGCAACAACGATGAAAAAAATTCTGAAAAACTGAATTCCGAAACACAATCCAGTTTATAAATGTACTAGAATGTTGTTGCATTCATGACAAGACATTATCGCTTTTCATTAATTTGAAACATTTAAAAAACAACTGACATTATGGGGTATTGTGTACAGGCCAGTGACAAAACCTCAATTTAATCTTTATGGAACAAAAGGAACATTTGCTGTTTAACTGGGAGTTTCGTGAAGGAAAACATCCGAAGATCAACGGTAAACGGTTAATTTGATTGCTTTTCTGATTTTCGTGACCAAGCTTCCTGCTGCTAGCTGTACATAATGCTATCGATAAACTTACAAACTCTTGTCTTGCTTTGGCTGTAAAGCATCATTTCAACATCTGAGATGACAGGGTGATACAAAAGGCTAAGCTGTGTTTCACTATATTTTACCTGTGATTTCATGAATATGAACATTTTCTAGTAATATTTTTTGACTGTTGCGCTATGCTAATTAGTGTAGTTGATGACAATTCTCCTGGATCCGGGATGGGTAGTTCCAAGAGGATTTATTAATACAATTTTACTTCAGGCTGTAGAACATTATGGAAGAAATCAAGGTGTGAAGGCACTGAATGTTCAAAAAAAGGTGCCATAATGAATATCTAGATTCTTCAATGGAGCTTCATATGTGCGTTCCTTATTGGTAAGTGTTATATGCACGTTTTTTTTATTTTTAAAAACAGCTTTTTAAGAATCTACCGTCCTGTGTTGTTGTAGTGAAAAGCCTCACCTCCTTATAGCTGGTGATTTCCGTCTCGTAATCCCTGTTGTACTTGCGGATCTTCTGCCGCAGGGTGCTGAGGGCTTTGGCGTTGTTCTTGTTCATCTTCTTCTTGCCTTCTTTGTCCTCCCAAAGCTGTAGGGAAACATGAAACATCATGTCTTTAGGGATAATGTTAAGAATGTGTCTTCATAAATCACAGCGTTCCAGTCATTACTTCATGTTTTTTCTATCGATAACGTCTGTGCATATTTTTCATCATTTTCATAGTTTGGAAAACCTCACATCAATAGATCAAGACCTTGGGACTACAAGGTTCTCTCTGAATTTTTTGTAAAATGTGTTAGTAACACAATTGATCTTTAGATGTTTTTTCAAACAAATACAACATTTGAACTTGGCAACATAAGGGCCTATGTGCAAACCAATTACAAGCCAGAACAAATACAGATCGCATTTAGTTTGTTCCTATGAGCACTACACAATGGATTCAAATAATCAAATCTCGAGGAGTTGGTTGTTTGAATAAGCTGTGCAGTGCTAGAGCAAAAACCATAATGCGCATTCATGGTGGGGCCCCATGAACAAGTTTGGGAAACTGTGATCTAGGCTAGCCAGCAACAACAAAAAAGTAAATGGTGTTGTCATGATGTTAACACATTTACTAATGTATTTGACGATGTGTTCTGACTATCTAATGAAACAAAAATAGAACTGTTTGGCCATAATGACCATCATTATGTTTAGAGGAAAAAGGGGGAGGCTTGCAAGCCGAAGAACACCATCCCAACCGTGAAGCACGGGGGTGGCAGCATCATGTTGTGGGGGTGCTTTGCTGCAGGATGGACTGGTGCACTTCACAAAAATAGATGACATCATGAAAATGGAAATGTGGATATATTGAAGCAACCGCTCAAGACATTGGTCAGGAAGTTAAAGCTTGGTCACAAATGGGTCTTCCAAATGGACAATGACCCCAAGCATACTTCCAAAGTTGTGGTGAAATGGCTTAAAGACAACAAAGTCAAGGTATTGGAGTGGCCATCACAAAGCCCTGACCTCAATCCTATAGAACATTTGCGAGCAGAACTGAAACAGCGTGTGTGAGGAAGGAGGCCTATAAACCTGACTCAGTTACACCAGCTCTGTCAGGAGGAATGGGCCAAAATTCACCCAACTTGTTGTGGGAAGCTTGTGGAAGGCTACCCAAAATGTTTGACCCAAGTTAAACAATTTAAAGGCAATGCTACCAAATACTAATTGAGTGTATGTAAACTTCTGACACACTGGGAATGTGATGAAATAAATAAAAGCTGGAATAAATCACTACTATTATTCTGACATTACACATTCTTAAAATAAAGTGGTGATCCTAACTGAACTAAGACAGGGAATTTTTACCAGTATTAAATGTCAGTTTAAATGTATTTGGTTAAGGTGTATGTAAACTTCCAACTTCAACTGTTTTTGCTTGACAATCACTGGCTGACAATTTTGTGACCTCCACAGCCCTAGTTGCACCCCCCTAAAAAGCTGATTGACAAAATGTCTCAGGATTTTGATACTCTGCACTTTACGTACCTTTAAGGCGAGACCCTTAATGGGTTATGAAAGAAAAATCCACTACAAAACAATTCTGAGATCTGAAAACGGATGTTCATATCTCAGAAATATGCTTTGCGCTAGAACCTTACAGTCCCAAGATATCACAGGCTGACATTCGAGCAGTTTGACATGCAGAGAAAGTGTGAACTGTGGAGGTTTACCTGATTCAAATAGTCCTCCAGGTCAGCCAGAAGACGGATGTAGAAAGGGGGCACCCCTTCCTTGTCCACTATAGTCTTGCTTTTGAGGAACGCTCGACATAGCTGCTCAAACTCCTCCAGACACTTGGACATGTCTCGGATCTTCATGGCGTTGCGGATCGTCTTGATCAGGTTTGTCAGCTCCTCAAACCTGGGATATAAGAATTGGTTAGATGGCATAGTCAAGGGCAGGCATACTAACAACACATACTGTCTGAGGCAGTCCAGTCAAGGGACACTAGTCAGGTCCCAGATACAGTACCAGTCAAAAGTTAGGACACACCTATTCATTCAAGGGTTTTTACAGACAGACAGCAAAACAAATGATAGTGGGACTAAGCCCAAACCAGGTGAGATAGTTGCACAATGCTGTGGTAGCCATGCTAATTAAGTGTGCCTTGAATTCTAAATAAATCAAAGTTCTTGAAATCTTCCGCATTGACTGACATTCATGTCTTAAAGTAATGACGGACTGTCGTTTCTCTTTGCTTATTTGAGCTGTTCTTTCCATAGCCCTATTTGGTAAAAGTCCAGATTATCTTCTGTATACCACCCCTACCATGTCACAACACAACTGATTGGCACAAACACATTAAGGAAAGAAATTACACAAATGAACTTAAGGAACACCAGTTACTTGAAATGCATTCCAGGTGACTACCCCTAAGCTGGTTGAGAGAATGCAAAGCTGTCATCAAGGCAAAGGGTGGCTACTTTGAAGTTTCTCAAATATAAAACATATTTGGGTTTGTTGAACACTTTTTCGTTACATGATTCCATGCGAGTTCTCATTCTACAACGTAGAAAACGGTAAAAATAAAGAGAAACCCTGAAATGAGTAGGTGTCCAACCTTTTGACTGGTACTGTATGTTTATGCTATTCAGCCAACTCCTATGGGTGGTAGCCTGGTCCCAGATCAGTTATGCCAGGGTTGCATATTTTGGGTAATATTCAGAGGTAGAAACTTTCCGTGGGAATTACCGGGAATATGCTAATTAATATTAATACCATTTAAATGTTGATGTTTTTTGCATTGGATATATTTACCATATCACATGGAGACAGAAACATTTTACCTTATCATAAGTAGACAATTGCAAATGATTAAATCCTTAAAATAATTTAGTTACGAATTGAACTTTAATTAAATTAGTTGACTGATTTTACTGAACAACAAAAGAGAATATTGAATGATCCCCAATGATCCATCGCATGTCTCAAAAACATTTAACATACATCTGTGAAATGATAGTCTAGAAACTAAAGCTTTGGTTGTCTTCCTCTCAGGTTTCCATGTCTTCTCCCTGGACCACCTCAATGTCCACCTCTTGAACATCAGACTGAGGCCTCATCTTCACTGTCACTTTCCAACCTTGAGGATAACTCGTTGTCAGGCTCAAAAAGCCTTAAATTTGCCCAGACAGCCACCAATTTTTTAACCCTTGGACCAGTTGCGCTCTGAGGTGGCTGATGTTGGTGGAATTTGGAGGATGGAGGCAACAGGGGAAAGAGCCTCAGATCCACATAGTCCCTTCCACCAGGTGGCCGATGAGACTGCCAAATTGCATCTCCATCCCAAGACCTTGCTTGGAAGTGTACTTCGCCAGACTGCCAAGAACCTTGCCCTCTTCCAGGCCAGGGTAGTGAGTCACAGTAGGGATTGCACCATAGGCCTTGTTGATCTCAGCACCAGACAGGATGCTCTTGCCAGCGTACTTGGGGTCCAACATGTACACTGTGGCGTGTTTGGGCTTCAGGCAGAAGTCTTCTCCCTTTTTGATGTATTTCAGAACTGCAGTTTCCTCTGCTTGGCGCAACAGTGAAGTGGGCAGTATGGATTTCTTCTCTTACATCTGCAAGCAGAGTCTGAACATCAGACAGGATGGCATTTTCTCCCTCAATCCGTGCAATGGCTACTGCTATAGGTTTCAGGAGTTTCAGGCTGCTTACCACTCTCTCCCAAAATACATCATCCAGGAGGATCCTCTTGATGGGGCTGTCTATATCGGCAGACTGTGATATGGCCATTTCTTGGAGACTCCTGCCCCTCCAGGAGACTGTCACACATGATGAAAAAACCACCCTAATGGGTGTTGCTGGGTAGCTTCAATGTGGTGTTCTTATTCTTCTCACTTTGCTTGGTAGATTGCTTGTATAACTTTATGACCTTTCACATACCTAACCATTTCCTTGGCTCTCTTGTAGAGTGTATACATTGTTTTCAGTTCCATGATGTCCTTGAGGAGCAGATTCAATGCATGAGCAGCACAGCCAATGGGTGTGCTATGAGGGTAGGACTCCTCCACTTTAGACAAAGCAGCCTTCATGTTCGCAGCATTGTCTGTCACCAGTGCAAATACCCTCTGTGGTCCAAGGTCATTGAGGACTGTCTTCAGCTCATCTGCAATGTAGAGACCGGTGTGTTGTCCCTTGTGTCTGTGCTCTTGTAGAATTATGGTTGAGGGGTGGAGATGTAGTTAATTATTCCTTGCCCACGAACATTCGACCATCCATAATTGATGATTGCAATGCAGTCTGCTTTCTCTATGATTTGCTTGACCTTCACTCAAACTCTGTTGAACTCCACATCTAGCAAATGAGTAGATAAAGCATGTCTGGTTGGAGGAGTGTATGCTGGACGAAGAATATTTTCCAATACACATTGCCTGTGAGCAGAGGTGAACCAGTTGCATACACAGCTCGAGCAAGACATTCATCAGCATTTCTCTGACTACGTTCCTCCATTGAGTAAAAAAACCCATCTGATTCCAGTAGGACCATGAGCTGTTGCTATCGATAAGGTGTCGTCTTCATCATTTTCACCTCAAATAGTAGAGACCTTTCAGAAGTTGCTTGTTGTGAGCGCTGAGAGAACTTTATGCACTTGGCCAGATGATTCTGCATCTTTGTTGCATTCTTCACATATGATTTGGCACAGTATTTGCAAATGTACAAAGCTTTTCCTTCTACATTAGCTTCAGTGAAATGTCTCCACACATCAGATAGTGTGCCCGTGGCATTTTCTTGTAAAGAGTAGAAAAAATAAATTTGCAAAAAAATAATAATACAATTTTATGTACAGATAAATAGTTAAGCAGTTAGATGAAACAACTACTTTTGTAAGATCTTTTTTTAATTTGATAAACATGTTAGATTAAACAACTTATTTGTAAGATACATGTTTTAAAATTAAACATGTATGGAAACAGGTGAATTAACACTCCACAATTAGCAGGCTCAAGCAAGCTAAAACCCACATGGTAGCAAAAACTAAGTAGCAGAAATTGTTACGTTTGAATGACTTAAACACTGCTGTGGGCTACTATTTACTAGTCAACAACAAATCATGTGTCATAAAATATTTTCACCCCACCCAGTATTGTAATCAAAACTTACCAGAAAGCATGTAGTCCTTAGCTCAAACAGTGTAATAGTGTGGGCTCAACAGCATCTCATTAGTGTGCAAGATCTTGAGAATCAGCTGTACATATGGCAGATTACACTGCACATCCCCATATTGTTAGTATCTCCACTTACACATCTGCACATTTATCACTCCAGTGGTAATGCTAAATTGTAATTATTTCACCTCTATGGCCTATTTATTGCCTTACCACCCTAATCTTACTACATCTGCACACACTGTACATAGATTCTTCCTACTGTGTTATTGACTATGTTTGTTTATGCCATGTGTAACTCTGTTGTTGTTTGTGTCGCACTGCTTTGCTTCATCTTGGATGGGTCGCAGTTGTAAATGAGAACTTGTTCTCAACTGGCCTACCTGGTTACATTTTTAAAAAAATGGAAGTGCACTGTGCATGCAGAGGGTTGCAGTTCCCTTGAATTGCCTTGTGTATCCCACAAAAAAAGGTTCACTGTTATAAGCTAACTGATGAATTTAAGCACTTAACTTCCCATGGAAAATTTCCAAGAAGGTTTCTGACACTTTGCAACCCTAGTTATGCCTATGCTGTATTACCAACTCCTATGATGGTTGATAGCCAAAGGGCATAATAACTACCATAGAAGCTGACTGTACAGCACAACTAGATCAGGGACAAGGCTTAGATGGTTCTTTGGATCATGAAGTAGAGTAAATGCCTGACCTCTTGTCCTTGGCACTGCGCACCACTCTCTTGGTGTCCTCCTCATCGTCACTAAGTAGCAATGACCTGCAGGGACCAAATGTGGAAAAGTGAGAGAGCTGTAGAAACAACAGTTAGTGTGACTGAGGTTTTGACGAGAGAAAAGTAGTACTGACTGCTTGGTGAAAGTAGCTCCAGGTGCTTTAGGGGTGATCTCGTCAGCCGACGAGGAGGATTCGGACTCGCTGTCGGACCCGGTGGCAAAGAAACGTGACATTGCTGAAGGCTGCCGTCAATCTGTGGAAGTGGAATAATGGTATTTTACAATGAGGTTCAAACATCTAGTGTGAAGGAGCAACATGAAATTACAGATAACATTTTTGTTCTAGAACCCACTTCCCTGACCACATACTGTATTTATCTGTAGAAATTCCACATCAGATGTAGGCCTACATGCAACTGGAAAGCTAACACGCACCAGTTGAAAAACAAGTGAAAATCCCCCACATTATTGAAACGATGCAGCTGGCTAGCTGGATGTTAAAGTTTGTCTCATGGCACAAGACTAATAGCTAAATATCTAGCTAACACTTGCCCTGTGAACAACAGCTAGTTAATGTAAGCTAGCTCACTAGGAAGCAAGCTATGTCTGATTGATGTACAAGTAACCAAAAATATGGAATATCCTCCCTGGCAAAATCGTATCATGGTCAGAGCAGCTAGTCAGCTATCTGACAAAGTTGTATAAATGGCTGACAAGCTAGCATGCTAACACTAATGTTAGCTTCCGGTAAGCAGAAAAGCATATGGTAGGGCACTACCGGAGCCATATATTTAGAGGTAGGCCAACTTTTAGAATTTGGTTCTAATTCTAAACATTCAGTTACATAGTATTTGTTTAAATATTCCCCATGTAATGTAATGAGGTTACATGGCTCATTTAGAATGTTAGTCATTTAAATGCACCATAATGCTCAGTCTAGACACTGTT